>NW_026600342.1:258865-293865 GCF_029448725.1 Salvelinus fontinalis | reverse complement strand
TCACATTGAGGGAGAGGTTGTTGTCCTGGCACCACACTGACAGTTCTCTGACCTCCTCCCTATAGGCCATCTCATCGTTGTCGTTGATCAGGCCTACCACTGTTGTGTTGTCAGCATACTTAATGATGGTGTTGGAGTCGTGTTTGGCCACGCAGTCGTTGATGAACAAGGAATACAGGAGGGGACTAAGTATACACCCCTGAGGGACCCAAGTGTTAAGGATCAGCATGGCAGACGTGTTGTTGCCGTCTCTTACCACCTTGGGGCGGTCCGTCAGGAAGTCCAGGATCCAGAAGCAGAGGGAGGTGTTTAATCCCAGAGTCCTTAGCTAAGTAATGAGCTTCGTGGGCAATATGGTGTTGAACGCTGAACTGTAGTCGATGAACAGCATTCCCACATAGGTGTTCCTTTTGTCCAAGTCAGAAAGGGTGGTGTGGTGTGCGAATGAGATTGCGTCATCTGTGGATCTGTTGGGGCGGTATGCGAATTGGAGTGGGTGTAGGGTGTCCGGGAGGATGCTGTTGATGTGAGCCATGACCAGCCTTTCAAAGCACTTCATTGCTACCGACGTGATTGCCACGGGGCGGTAATCATTTATTCAGGTTACCTTCACTTTCTTGGGCACAGGGACTATGGTGGTCTGCTTGAAACATGTAGGTATTACAGACTCGGTCAGAGAGAGATTGAAAATGTCAGTGAAGACACTTGACCGTTGGTCCGTGCATGCTTTGAGTACACGTCCTGGTAATCCGTCTGGCCCAGCAGCTTTGTGAATGTTGACCTGTTTAAAGGTTTTGTTCACGTTGGCTACCGAGAGCGTTTTCACACAGTCATCCAGATCAGCTGGTGCTCTCATGGATGCTTCAGTGTTGCTTGCCTCAAAGCGAGCATAAAAGGCATTTAGCTCATCTGGTAGGCTCGCGTCACTGGGCAGCTCGCATCTGGGTTTCACTTTGTAGTCTGTAATAGTTTTCAAGCCATGCCACATTCAACGATCGTCAGAGCCAGCCGGTGTAGTAGGATTCAATCTTAATCCTGTATTGACGCTTTGCTTGTTTGATGGTTCGTCTGAGGGCATAGCGCGACTTCTTATAAGCGTCCGGATTAGTCTCCCGCTCCTTGAAAGTGACAGTTCTAGCCTGTAGCTCGATGCGGATGTTGCCTGTAATCCATGGCTTCTGGTTGGGATATGTACGTACAGTCACTGTGGGGACGACGTCATCGATGCACTTACTGATGAAGCCGATGACTGAGGTGGTGTATTCCTCAATGCCATTGGATGAATCCCGGAACATATTCCAGTCTGTGCTAGCAAAACATTCCTGTAGTGTAGCATCCGCGTCATCTGACCACTTTCGTATTGAGCGAGTCACCGGTAATTCCTGCTTTAGTTTTTGCATGTAAGCAGGAATAAAGAGCATAGAATTGTGGTCAAATTTGCCAAATGGAGGGCGGGGGAGAGCTTTGTATGTATCTCTGTGTTGAGTAAAGGTGGTCTAGGATTATTCTTCCTTGGTGCACATGTGGCATAATGGTACAAATTTGGAAAAATGGATTTAAGTTTGCCTGCATTAAAGTTCCCGGCCACTAGGAGCGCCACTTCTGGGTGAGCATTTTATTCTTTGCTTATGGCCTTATAGAGTTGGTTGAGAGCAGTCTTAGTGCCAGCTTCGCTTTGTGGTGGTACATAGTCAGCTACGAATAATACAGATGAGAACTCTCTTTGTAGATAGTGTGGTCGACAGCTTATCATAAGGTACTCTACCTCAGGCGAGCAATACCTCGAGACTTCTTTAATATTAGACATTGCGCAACAGCTGTTATTGACAAAAAGACACACACCCCCACCCCTCGTCTTTACCAGAGGTAGCGTATCTGTTCTGCCGGTGCAAGGAAAATCGTGGCAGCTCTATATTGTCCGTTTCTTCGTTCAGCCACATCTCGGTTAAACATAAGATGTTACAGTTTAATGTCCCCTTGGTAGGATACTCTTAATACTAGGTCATCAATTTTATTTTCTAACAATCACACTTTTGCAATGAGAATGGAAGGCATTGGGAGTTTACTCGCTCTTCTCCGGATTCTCAGAAGGATTCCCGATCTGCGGCCTCTTTTCCGGCGTCTTCTCTTCACGCAAAAGACGTGGATCTGGGCCTGTTCCGGTGAAAGCAGGATATCCTTCTTGTCGGACTCGTGAAAAGAAAAAGTTTCTTCCTGTCCGCGGTGAGTAATCGCTTTTATGAAGTTCCAGAAGTTATTTTCGGTAGCAGCAACATTATGTACACAATAAGTTTTAAAAAATGTGTTAAACAAAAGGCACTTTTTTTTTTTATTATGCGAAATTGGTTGGGAGAATGTAAAACGTTAGCCATGTTCTTCGGCGCCATCTTGGGTATGAGAGGGGTATGTAGAGAAAGAGGCCGAATGCCATCTTTAAACACTCCACCATGCCTGACTGGCCCATAGGATGGGATGTTAACCTGTCTAGGATCAGCGTGCCGCTAGCGGCACTCCCCCCCCCCCCCCACTGAAAAACCAGTGCCGCGAAATTCAAAAAAAATATTTTTTTAAAATATTTAACTTTCACACATTAAAGTCCAATACAGCTAATGAAAGACACAGATCTTATGAATCCAGTCAACATTTCCGATTTTTAAAATGTTTTACAGGGAAGACACAATATGTAAAGATGTACATCTATTACCTAAAAACACATTAGCATAATCCACCATCTTTTATTTGTCCACCAACACCAGTAGCCATCACCAATTCGGCTAAACTAAGATATTTATAGCCCCTAACCAACAAAAAAACTCATTAGATGACAGTCTGATAACATATTTATGGTATGGGATAGGTTTTGTTAGAAAAAAGTGCATATTTCAGGTATATGGCATAGTTTACAATTGCACCCACCATCACAAATGGACTAGAATAATTACAATGAGCAACGTGTTTACCTAACTACTAATCATCAAACATTTCGTAAAAATACACAGCATACACGAATCGAAAGACACAGATCCTGTGAATACAGACAATATTTCAGATTTTCTAAGTGTCTTACAGCGAAAACACAATAAATCGTTATATTAGCTTAGCACATAGCAATTAGCAGCCCAGCATTGATTCTAGCCAAAGTGAGCGATAAAAGTCAACATCGCCAAAAGATATTAATTTTTTCACTAACCTTCTCAGAATTCTTCCGATGACACTCCTGTAACATCACATTACAACATGCATATACAGTTTGATCGAAAATGTTTATATTTAGCCACCAAAATCATGGTTAGACAATGTGAAATGTAGACAAGCTGGTAAAGAAAACGTCCTTGCGCCACTTAGACAGTGATCTACTCTTATACATAAATACTCATAAACGTGACTAAAAAATATAGGGTGGACAGGGATTGATAGACAATTTAATTCTTAATACAATTGCGTTATTACATTTTTTAATTTATCCTTACTTTTCAATACAGTTTGCGCCAAGCGAAGCTACGTCAAAAAACATGGCGTCCTAAGCCACTAAAATGTTTCGACAGAAACACGATTTATCATAATAAAAATGTCCTACCTTGAGCTGTTCTTCCATCAGTATCTTGGGCAAAGGATCCTTTCTTGGGAGAAATCGTCTTTTGGTGGAAAGCTGTCCTCTTGCCATGTGGAAATGTCAACTACGTTCGGGATGAACTGAAAAGCGTGCCCAACTTTTCACATCGTTGCAAAAATAAATGTCCCAAAATCGCACTAAACGGATATAAATTGCTATAAAACGCTTTAAATTAACTACTTTGTGATGTTTGTAACTCCTATAACGAGTGAAAAGATGACCGGAGAAATATAACAGGCTAAACTAACGCTTGGAACAGGAGAGGGTCGGTGTCTTCCACGCGCGTTACGCAGCAAGAAAAGACTTGCTAGCTAAAGGTTTTTTTCATTTGTAGGGCCTGTGAACGAGCAATCGAGCCCGTTGGAATCGTCATCACGTAAAGGCATCCAGGGGAAGACGTAAGAAGTGTCCGTATAGTCATAGCAACGACAGTGCCCGTTTAAATGACTTCAGAAAAGTGGCCAACGTTTCTCAAATCTGACTCCATGTCAGGGAAATTGCTGTAGAATGGGCTCTGTTCCACTTAGAGACAAAATTTCAACTCCTATAGAAACTATAGACTGTTTTCTATCCAATAATAATAATAATATGCATATTGTACGATCAAGGATTTTGTGGGAAGCCGTTTAAAAAATTAGCCACATTAGCATAAATAGTCTAAACAGCGCCCCCATCCCCAACAGGATAGCAGACACAAGCGGGTGTTTCACACAACTAGAAAACAACAGAAGAGAGGATGTAAGATAGAGTATAGAGCCCCCTCTCCCTCTCTCTCTCTCTCTGTCTCCCCCTCTTCCTCTCTCTCTGTCTCCCCCTCTTCCTCTCTCTCTCTCTGTCTCCCCCTCTTCCTCTCTCTGTCTCCCCCTCTTCCTCTCTCTCCCTCTCTCTTCCTCTCCCTCTTCCTCTCTCTCTGTCTCCCTTCTTCCTCTCTCTCTCTGTCTCCCCCTCTCTCTTCCTCTCTCTATCTCTCTGTCTCCCCCTCTCTCTGTCTCCCCCTCTTCCTCTCTCTCTCTCCATCTCTCTCCCCCTCTTCCTCTCTCTTCCTCTGTCTCCCCCTCTTCCTCTCTCTCTCTGTCTCCCCCTCTCTCTTCCTCTCTCTCTTCCTCTGTCTCCCCCTCTCTCTTCCTCTCTCTCTTCCTCTGTCTCCCCCTCTTCCTCTCTCTCTCTGTCTCCCCCTCTTCCCCTCTCTCTCTCATCTCTCTCCCCCTCTTCCTCTCTCTCTCTCTCCCCCTCTTCCTCTCTCTCTTCCGCTCTCTCTCCCCCTCTTCTTCTCTCTCTTCCTCTCTCCTCCTATCTCTGTCTCCCCCTCTTCCTCTCTCTCTTCCTCTCTCTCTTCATATATCTCTCTCTCTCTGTCTCCCCCGCTCCCTCTTTCTATCTTTCTCTCTCTCTCTCCTGAACATAAAGAGATCTGGTGAAATATTTATGAATTTTAATATAGAATGCACCCTAGCTAGCAGCCTTAGCGTTTTCTTCTTGCAACCTTGGACCTTGAAAATGTTGTTATCCCCAGTGCATTAGTCATTGGGTAACATTGTGTGTGTGTGACCAAGTGAGTTCAAACCCTGGTCTCCTGTTTTGCTCAAGACTGTGTTAGCCCACTGTGCAAAAGCCTAGAGATTAGTATCATCTTATTTAGTCAGATGAAAAACCACACTGTGAGTAAGTTAGTACTAAAAGAAAGGTGTGTTTTTTTGCGTCAAAAGCAACATTTATTCAGCTGCAAAATATCTTTATAATACTATTACCACATATTTTAAACTGTCAACATTTAGTTTGATCAGGTTGTCCTGGCTCATTCATCTCATTCATCTCTCTCTCTCAAGATGACATCCAATATTCATGCAGTCAGCCCCATCCACTATCGCTTAGCATTGAATTTCTCTTTTTCCCTTTTCCTAATGCAAACCAGATAAGAAGCAAGGCGGCTCCACGACACCACAGATTCACTCCAGTGATCAGAGAGCGAGAGGTAAGTGTGAAACATAATCTGACCAGTGGAATAATGAAACTCAAGCATCCGATAATGGGCGGGGGGGGTTCTATCTAAATGGTGATTATGGTGATTTTCCTCAGCCTAGCCCTTATCAGTTCCTGGAACCCCCTGCAGTTAGAACAAATATAACCACCCACCATTTTATTTGTGTTATTATTAAACAGACTAACACACCATTTTCTTTATCACATCACGGTCTTCCGTCCTCCCCTGGGCAGCTTCCTGGCCGGTGACTTCATCATATTCACTTCTGGGATAGATATCAAATTTGTAATTGGCTTCTTGTTACAAGACTTCTTGATTGATATCAGCACATTTAGAGAGACAAACCTTTCACATTCTGTATGGTGGCGCGTGTACAACACCAGGCTCGGCATCTACCCAGATTTAGCGAATTAGCAGTAGTTAACTTAATAGTTCTTAGATTATTCACTCAGTACAGCCTGACGTACACTCTAAATAGCCGACAAGAACTCCTGGATTTTGAAACACAATGCACAAAGAGAAGTTTTTTGACAACTTACAGAAGACTCCCCGGGAGACTGAAACATAGCAGAGAGGAGGTACCTGGAGGCGGTGTCAAGATCGTAAACAAAGGCGAGGGAAGCGGGTTGGCCTCCGGGCTAGGCAACAGCTAACCCCACCTCAGCTTTCACTAACCTAGCCTTTTCCTCGCTAACGTCCGGTCAATGGCGAACAAAATGAACCAAATACGACTAAGAATCATCTCACAAAAAAAGGATTGTGGATTGTAGCGTCATGATTTTCACGGAAACGTGGCTAAACAACAGCCCGACAACGCTATTGGGCTAGAGGGGCGCGCCGTCTTCAGGTCTGGTCGTACGGCAGAGGACTCTGGTAAGACCGGAGGAGGTGGTCTGTGCATGTATGTAAAACAAAGCATGGTGTACAGACGGTAACATAACCGGGAGTCACTGCTCAACCAATCTGGACTACCTGATGATTAGCTGCAGGCCTTTCTCATTGCCTCGGGAGCTTACATCCATTGTTGTTACTGCAGCTGATATACCTTGCGGATGCTAATGCTAAATTATCAATGAAAGAACTGCACTTTGCTAATAGCAAACTGCACATCCTGATGGTGCTTTTATTCTTGCAGGGGACTTTAACCATTCAAATCTGAAAACTGTTTCTCCCAAATTCCACCAAAAGGTCTCCTGCCCCACTAGGGGACACAATACAGTAGACCACGTGTATACAAACATTCCGGAGGCTTACAAAGCCATTCCCCTCCCCCACATGGGACAGTCTGATCCCCTTTCACTGTTCCTGCTCACCAAGTATTTTCCCCTTATTAAACGTCTGAAACCATCAGTGAGGACAGTCAGTGTGTGGACAGAGGGGTCAGACTCGTTACTACAGCACCAGTTGCAACACACAGACTGGAGATTGCCACTCAGGCCACCCTTGACTCACAAACGGACATTGAAACATATGCTTCTTCTGTTCTGGATTACATCAACATCTGCATCAACAATGTCACCACCCATAAACTAATAAAGACCTTCCCCAACCAGAAGCATTGGGTGAACAGAGAGGTCCGACTATTGCTAAAGGCACGCAACGCTGCTATCAGATCCGGCGATGAGGAAGCCTACAGCTCATCCAGGGCCAACCTGAAAAAGGGCATCAAGATGGCTACACATAACCACAAACTGCGGATTGAGGAGCACTTCAACAACAACTCCGACCCTCGACTCAAGTGGCAGGGCATCCAAGCCATCACAGACTCTACCGGCCAAAAAACCCTACCCCTACAGCCAGCGACGTCTCCATCGCCGACGAGTTAAACAGGTTCTATGCTCACTTCGACAGGGACAACAAGGATCCAGCCATCAAAGCTGCGCTCCTCCCAGATGACCTCCCCCTCAACTATCCATGGCAGATGTGTTGTCTGCACTGAGCAGGGTGAACGCACACAAGGCTGCTGGTCCTGATGGTGTCCCCGGTCGTGTGCTCAGAGCATGGGCAGCTGGCTGAGGTCTTCACTGACATTTTCAGTGAAGACCTCAGACCCCCCACCCCCCCCCCCCCCAACACCCCCCCCCCCCCCCACGTGTTTTAAGACCGCAACCATTGTGCCAGTTCCCGAAGCATTCGACCGCATCAAGCCTGAATGATTTCCGAGCTGTTGCACTCACCCCCAAGATCATGAAGTGCTTCCAAAGACTGGTTTTGGCCTACCTTAAGTTCTGCCTCCCTCCAACACTGGATCCCCACCAGTTTGTCTACCGACCGAACAGGTCTGCAGAGGACGCCATCTCCACAGCTTTGCACTCTTTCCTGACTCACCTGGACAAAACCAACACCTATGTGAGAATGCTGTTCATAGATTTTAGCTCAACATTCAATAGGACCATTCCCTCTAGGCTGGTCACCAAACTCCATGACCTATGGATCAGCCCCTCGCTCTGTAACTGGACTTTGGACTTCCTAACCAACAGACCACAGTCTGTCAGGTTAGACAACTTCCCCCTCCTCAACCCTGAACCTGAACACCGGTGTGCCACAGGGCTGCGTGTTGAGCCCCCTCCTGTACTCCCTCTTCACCTAAGACTGCATTCTTGTACACGGACCATTGTCAAGTTTGCAGACGACACCACGGTGGTAGGCCTGATCAATGACAATGATGAGTCAGCCTACAGGGAGGAGGTCAAGTACCTGGCTGCATGGTGTGCTGACAACAACCTGGTCCTCAATGCAAAGAAAACCAAGGAGCTCATTGTGGATTACAGGAAGTCTAAAAGCTGCAGCCACGCCCCAGTTCTCATTGATGGCACTGAGGTGAAGCGTGTGTCCAGCTTCAAATTACTGGGTGTCTACGTCTCTGAGGACTTCTCCTGGACCCTCAAGACCTCAACCCTGGTCAAAAAGGCACAGCAGCACCAGTACTTTTTGAGGAGTTTGAAGAAGGCCTGCCTGTCTCCCTAGGTCCTGGTGAACTTTTACGATCGAGAGCATTCTGACTAACTGCGCCAAGGTGGTTTGGCGATGCTCTGTGACCAACCGAAAGGCCCTGCAACGGGTGGTGAAAAACGCCCAGCACATCACTGGTGCCCAGCTCCCTGCCATCGTAGACCTCCAGCGGAAGCGGTGTCTGCGTAGGGCGTGCGGCATCATCAGGGACCCTTCACATCCATGCCACAAACTGTTTGCCCTCCTACCATCAGGCAGACGGTACAGGTCTCTACGTTCCCGCACTAGCAGGCTCAGGAACAGTTTCTTTCCAGCTACTGTAACCCTGCTGACCTCTGTGGCACGGCACTAGTCATATCCACCCGCCCACCACTTAGTACTGCCTCTCAGGGACCTTGTTGCACTACTCTCTTTGCACTCTTCACGGTACTACTGGACTCTGACAATGCTTTGCAAAGTCTGATTAAGGACATTATTCAGTTGTACATGTCTACCTCGGGAACCTCATTGCTGCTCTCCCTGCATTTCAGTTGCATGCCTCCTTGCACTTTGAATTTGCCTTCAATGCACATTTAGACTTGCCATTTGTACTTGCCATTTACCTTCATTGCACATTTATACATCCCACTTAATAACATACATTGTACTTAATTGTTTCACGTGTACATTTTTTGACCTCTTTTATTTGCACTTCTGGTCAGATGCAAACTGCATTTTGTTGTACTGTACTTGTATTTGTTCAATGCCAATAAAGTTGAATCTAATCTAATCTAAATCTTTCCCTCCTGTCTTTCTGCTTCCTCCTTTCTCCTCCCTCCCTCTCTCCCTTCACTCTCCTCCTCGTTTCACCTTCTTCTCTCCACTCCTCCCTCCATTCTCTCTCCTCCTTCTTTCTCACCCTCCTGTCTTTCTGCTTCCTCCTTTCTCGTCTCTCCCCTTCTCCCCCTTTCTGCCCTCCTCCCTCCCTGCCACCCTCCCGCCCTTTCTCCTCCCCTCCCCTCCTTCTCCTTCTCTTCCCTTCTACTATCTCTCCTGCCTCCCTCTCCCCCTCCTCCCTCTCCTCTCTCTCATCCTACCTCCTCCCTCTCCTCTCCTCTCCCCCTCCTCCCTCTTCTCTCTCTATCCTCTCTCTCATCCTAACTCCTCCCTCTCCTCTCTCCCTCCTCCTCCCCTTTCTCACACATAGACGTATATCTAATCAAGGCTGTCAGTCATACATTCCTAACATCTTTCATCTTAAATGTTCAGATGTGGATGAATTGCAGAAATTATTGTGTCTCCAGTGTAAAGAAATATTTCAGTCTTTTCATCAACGTCTGCATTCCAAATACCACCCTATTCCCTATACAGTGCACTACCTTTGACGAGAGCCCTAGGGGACCTGGTTAACACAAGGGGACTTAAATGGATTCCTCAGGATTTTGGCAGGATTTATCTGCTTCCCCAGATGAACTTATGGATACCATTTGTATGTATCTGTATTCAGTATAAAGGAAGTTAGAGGTCTTTTTCTGATCAAATTCTGAATAGAGTTTATGGCAGTGACTTAAAGTCATGTGTATCTACTAGCATGCTAGCAGACACCAATACACTCTTAGAAAAAAAAGGTGCTATCTAGTACAACCAAAAAGGGTTTTACCTGGAACCAAAAAGGGTTCTCTTATGGGGACAGCTGAATAACTATTTTGAAACCATTTTCTCTAACAGTGTAGACGTCCAGTCATTGAGCTAAATCTAGTTAGCATTGGCTCGCAAAACTACCTCTAACTTCCTTCATACTGGACACAGCGACATACACATTTGTACCCACGAGATCATCATTGCCAAAACCTTGATGTATCCCTTTAACCTGAGTGTATTCAGAGCCATTTCGGCTCCGGAGTCAGTCCACCAATGTAAATAAGTATTACATTGGTAGAAACTGGTACTGCTTGATGTGTTTGAACCCCAGGTCTTATAAATCTGGGCCAGTCATCTGGGTTCTATTAGGAATGGTTAAATATGCAGCAATGTTAAAGGCACTGCATCGCAGTGCTAGCTGTGCCACCAGAGACTTTGGGTTCGAGCCCAGGCTCTGTCGCAGCCGGCTGCGACCGGGAGGTCCATGGGGCGACGCATAATTGTCCCAGCGTCGTCCGGGTTAGGGGAGGGTTTGACCGGCAGGGATATCCTTGTCTCATCGCGCACTAGCGACTCCTGTGGCGGGCCAGGCACAGTGCACGCTGACCAGGTCGCCAGGTGCACGGTGTTTCCTCCGACACATTAGTGCGGATGGCTTCCGGGCTGGAAGCGCGCTGTGTTAAGAAGCAGTGAGGCTTGGTTGGGTTGTGTTTCGACCTTCGTCTCTCCCGAGTCCGTACGGGAGTTGTATCGATGAGACAAGATAGTAACTACTAACAATTGGAAACCACGAAATTGGAGAGAAAAGGGGGTAAAATAAAAAATATATATATTTTCTTTAATGTCAGGGAATAGGAGACATGTTAAGATGTCAGGGAATAGGAGACATGTTAAGATGTCAGGGAATAGGAGACATGTTAAGATGTCAGGGAATAGGAGACATGTTAAGATGTCAGGGAATAGGAGACATGTTAAGATGTCAGGGAATAGGAGACATGTTAAGATGTCAGGGAATAGGAGACATGTTAAGATGTCAGGGAATAGGAGACATGTTAAGATGTCAGGGAATAGGAGACATGTTAAGATGTCAGGGAATAGGAGACATGTTAAGATGTCAGGGAATAGGAGACATGTTAAGATGTCAGGGAATAGGAGACATGTTAAGATGTCAGGGAATAGGAGACATGTTAAGATGTCAGGGAATAGGAGACATGTTAAGATGTCAGGGAATAGGAGACATGTTAAGATGTCAGGGAATAGGAGACATGTTAAGATGTCAGGGAATAGGAGACATGTTAAGATGTCAGGGAATAGGAGACACGTTAAGATGTCAGGGAATAGGAGACATGTTAAGATGTCAGGGAATAGGAGACACGTTAAGATGTCAGGGAATAGGAGACATGTTAAGATGTCAGGGAATAGGAGACATGTTAAGATGTCAGGGAATAGGAGACATGTTAAGATGTCAGGGAATAGGAGACATGTTAAGATGTCAGGGAATAGGAGACATGTTAAGATGTCAGGGAATAGGAGACATGTTAAGATGTCAGGGAATAGGAGACATGTTAAGATGTCAGGGAATAGGAGACATGTTAAGATGTCAGGGAATAGGAGACATGTTAAGATGTCAGGGAATAGGAGACATGTTAAGATGTCAGGGAATAGGAGACATGTTAAGATGTCAGGGAATAGGAGACATGTTAAGATGTCAGGGAATAGGAGACATGTTAAGATGTCAGGGAATAGGAGACACGTTAAGATGTCAGGGAATAGGAGACACGTTAAGATGTCAGGGAATAGGAGACACGTTAAGATGTCAGGGAATAGGAGACATGTTAAGATGTCAGGGAATAGGAGACATGTTAAGATGTCAGGGAATAGGAGACATGTTAAGATGTCAGGGAATAGGAGACACGTTAAGATGTCAGGGAATAGGAGACATGTTAAGATGTCAGGGAATAGGAGACATGTTAAGATGTCAGGGAATAGGAGACATGTTAAGATGTCAGGGAATAGGAGACATGTTAAGATGTCAGGGAATAGGAGACATGTTAAGATGTCAGGGAATAGGAGACACGTTAAGATGTCAGGGAATAGGAGACACGTTAAGATGTCAGGGAATAGGAGACACGTTAAGATGTCAGGGAATAGGAGACACGTTAAGATGTCAGGGAATAGGAGACAGTTAAGATGTCAGGGAATAGGAGACACGTTAAGATGTCAGGGAATAGGAGACATGTTAAGATGTCAGGGAATAGGAGACACGTTAAGATGTCAGGGAATAGGAGACACGTTAAGATGTCAGGGAATAGGAGACATGTTAAGATGTCAGGGAATAGGAGACACGTTAACATGTCAGGGAATAGGAGACATGTTAACATGTCAGGGAATAGGAGACACGTTAAGATGTCAGGGAATAGGAGACATGTTAAGATGTCAGGGAATAGGAGACACGTTAAGATGTCAGGGAATAGGAGACATGTTAACATGTCAGGGAATAGGAGACATGTTAAGATGTCAGGGAATAGGAGACACGTTAAGATGTCAGGGAATAGGAGACACGTTAAGATGTCAGGGAATAGGAGGCATGTTAACATGTCAGGGAATAGGAGACACGTTAACATGTCAGGGAATAGGAGACACGTTAAGATGTCAGGGAATAGGAGACACGTTAAGATGTCAGGGAATAGGAGACATGTTAAGATGTCAGGGAATAGGAGACACGTTAAGATGTCAGGGAATAGGAGGCATGTTAAGATGTCAGGGAATAGGAGACATGTTAAGATGTCAGGGAATAGGAGACATGTTAAGATGTCAGGGAATAGGAGACACGTTAAGATGTCAGGGAATAGGAGACATGTTAAGATGTCAGGGAATAGGAGACATGTTAACATGTACATTTGAAAACGTCAATGTGGTTGAAGGATTGATTTGAATGATTCTATTTCTTTTAAATGTCATTGTAGTTCATAAATCTATTTATTTATATTAAATAGTTGATGCATAGAGTGAAGCAGGCATTTCCCTTGAAATAAAGATGACGTTATAAATTGTAGACTTTGTCTTGAAAGCAGCACAGAACTATATTTAGTCAACCACAATGGAAAATTCATAAAAAGATACCCCTGTAAAATCAGAACACCTTCAGTTGAAATATAGGTGTTACCAACATGTAATCAACAGTACCTTAACTCTCGCTCAGAGCTGTCCTATATACTCATCCTGAGGTTGGCATTCAAATGTTATAATCTATTTTGGTTTCTTTTTTGCCCACACCTATTGGCAGGCTTTACATTACTGACACACACACACACACACACACACGCACACACACTTTGTTAACCACAGCTGGTGCACGATCTCTAAGGTTAAGGATGTTTCTAGAGTTCAAGAACCTCATGATAAGCTTCAGACCATGCTATTTACCAATAAAGTTTATCTATATTTTTCATAGGTGTCTATTTACCACCTCAAACCGTTGCTGGCACTAAGACCGCACTCAACGAGCTGTATACGGCCATAAACAAACAGGAAAATGCACATACAGAGGTGATGCTTCTACTGGCCCGGTGATTTTAGTGCATGTCACTTGTGCAGCTAGAGGTGACAAAACTCTTAATCACCTTTACTCCACACACAGAAAGTCATACAATGCTCTCTCTCGCCCTCCGGTTGGAAAATCTGACCATAACTCTATCCTCCTGATTCCTGCTTAAAAGCAAAAACTCTAACAGTAAGTACCAGTGACTCGCTCAATACAGAAGTGGTCCGTTGAAGCAGATGCTAAGCTTCAGGACTGTTTTGCTATCACAGACTGGAATATTTACATTTACATTTAAGTCATTTAGCAGACGCTCTTATCCAGAGCGACTTACAAATTGGAAAGTTCATACATATTTCATCTGGTCCCCCCGTGGGGAATGAACCCACAACCCTGGCGTTGCAAGCGCCATGCTCTACCAACTGAGCCACACGGGACCGGTGCCTGCCCAGTCACTCTCTCGCCACGGTAAGCACGGGGAGTTGGCTCAGGTCTCCTACCTGAGTCCGCCAATCTACCCGTGTGCCCCCCTCCAAAACAATTCTGGGGCTGCCTCTTGTGCCAGTTACCTCACGCCAATTCCTCGTAGTGGCGCCGCTCCGCTCTAGCTGCCTCCAGCTCCTCTTTCGGACGGCGATACTCCCCCGGCTGTGCCCAGGGTCATTTACCGTCCAAATTTTCCTCCCATGTCCAGGAGTCCAGAACCCTCTGCTCCTGGTTACCACGCTGCTTGGTCCTTTTTTGGTGGGTGGTTCTGTAACGGATTTCCTCTTCGTCTGAGGAGGAGTAGCAAGGATCGGACCAATGTGCAGAATCAAAATGAACACAGAACAAAGATAACAAAACACGAACAAACAACCGAAACAGTCCCGTATGGTGCAAACACTGAAACAGGAAACAACCACCCACAAAATACAACAGAAAACAGGCTACCTAAATATGGCTCCCAATCAGAGACAACGACTGACACCTGCCTCTGATTGAGAACCATACTAGGCCAAACACATAGAAATATAACAACAGAACAAAACATAGAAAAACAACATAAAATGCCCACCCCAACTCATGCTCTGACCAACTAAAATAAAGACATAAAAAAGGAACTAAGGTCAGAACGTGACATAAATAGTTAACCAAATAGCTACCTAGACTATTCTACCCCCAAGCCATAAGACTGATAAATAGTTAACCAAATAGCTGCCTAGACTATTCTACCCCCAAGCCATAAGACTGATAAATAGTTAACCAAATAGCTGCCTAGACTATTCTACCCCCAAGCCATAAGACTGATAAATAGTTAACCAAATAGCTGCCTAGACTATTCTACCCCCAAGCCATAAGACTGATAAATAGTTAACCAAATAGCTGCCTAGACTATTCTACCCCCAAGCCATGAGCCACTTTTCTTATGACTCGTCACATATGCTGCTGCTACTGTTTATTATCTATCCTGCTTCCTAGTCACTTTAACCCTACCTATATGTACCTATCTACCTTAATTGTACATATCTACCTTAATTACCTTGTACACCTGCACATATACTTGGTACTGGTACTTCCTGTATTTGGCTAATTTATTGTTACTCATTGTGTATTTATTCCTTCTGTTATTATCTTTCTATCTTTCTCTCTGCATTGTTGTAAACATTACACTATTCATCTACACCTGTTGTCCACAAAGTATTTGACAAATAAAATTATATTTGATTTGACAGAGACAGAGACAGAGACAGAGAGAGACACACACACACACACACACACACACACACACACACACACACACACACACACACACACACACACACACACACACACACACACACACACACACACACACACACACACACACACACACACACACACACACACACACACACACACACACACACACACACACACACACACACACACAGAAGGCTGCCAGGGACCATCACAGGAGCCGTAGTTCTCAGTGCTGCAGAACAATCCCTCAACACACCACTTTCCTCTCCCAATTCTCTCTACCTCCGCCGCTCCAAAGAATATGAGTAGTTAAACTGTGAGACTATGCCTGTGTCGCCAAATGACACGCTCTTCCCTACATAGTGCACTACTTTAGATCAGGGCCCTGGTCAAAAGTAGTGCACTAACTAGGGAATAGAGTATTATCTGGGTGTATGTAGACACTGAACTCTGAAATTCCAACAAATAGAAAGGGCTGACTGGAAAAGCAATTTAAATTACTCGACACATGGAAAAGGACCGCTTTGTTTGGCATTCTAATGAAGATTAAGTTTCACATCCGAGCAAAGACACATTTAAATTGTATATTTCAGCCGAGCCATTATTGAAGGGAAGATAACGGTGGTCAAATAAGACGACGTGTGTGTGTGTGTGTGTGTGTGTGTGTGTGTGTGTGTGTGTGTGTGTGTGTGTGTGTGTGTGTGTGTGTGTGTGTGTGTGTGTGTGTGTGTGTGTGTGTGTGTGTGTGTGTGTGTGTGTGTGCTTGCGTGTGTGCACGATCACTGACCACATATCTACTAACCCTCTTCTCGTCCATTGCTTTCCCAAAAACTCTAACCGGATCCTTGTCTGTCTGATAACCTCTTCACATCCTCTCCCACAGAGCACTGACTATATGAAAACCTTGTCTCTTTCTCTTCCACAGAGCACTGTCTGTCAGATAACCTCCTCCTCCACAGAGCACTGACTAAGAAAACCTCCTCTCCTTGTCTCCCACAGAGCACTCACTGACCACAGTGACAACAATGATTGACAACACCCCAACCTGAGACCATACAAACTGCTTGGTTGATGAAGAAACAGCCAACGGGTTGGCCACACCCCTCCACACCGTCCCAGACCAATCGTTGAACTCTTCAAAAGCATTTCACAACAATCAACACTACTGAACAACGTTGCCTTCTGATACACTCTCACCCTTTAACCAGAAAAACAACAGTCTGGTCCCACATCAGTGACTGTAGCTCCAGCCTGGTCCCACAACAGTGACTGTAGCTCCAGTCTGGTCCCACAACAGTGACTGTAGCTCCAGCCTGGTCCCACATCAGTGACTGTAGCTCCAGCCTGGTCCCACATCAGTGACTGTAGCTCCAGCCTGGTCCCACAACAGTGACTGTAGCTCCAGTCTGGTCCCACAACAGTGACTGTAGCTCCAGCCTGGTCCCACATCAGTGACTGTAGCTCCAGCCTGGTCCCACAACAGTGACTGTAGATCCAGCCTGATCCCACAACAGTGACTGTAGCTCCAGCCTGGTCCCACATCAGTGACTGTAGCTCCAGCCTGGTCCCACAACAGTGACTGTAGCTCCAGCTTGGTCCCACAACAGTGACTGTAGATCCAGCCTGATCCCACAACAGTGACTGTAGCTCCAGTCTGGTCCCACAACAGTGACTGTAGCTCCAGCCTGGTCCCACATCAGTGACTGTAGCTCCAGCCTGGTCCCACAACAGTGACTGTAGATCCAGCCTGATCCCACAACAGTGACTGTAGCTCCAGCCTGGTCCCACAACAGTGACTGTAGATCCAGCCTGATCCCACAACAGTGACTGTAGCTCCAGCCTGGTCCCACAACAGTGACTGTAGCTCCAGTCTGGTCCCACAACAGTGACTGTAGCTCCAGCCTGGTCCCACAACAGTGACTGTAGATCCAGCCTGATCCCACAACAGTGACTGTAGCTCCAGCCTGGTCCCACAACAGTGACTGTAGATCCAGCCTGATCCCACAACAGTGACTGTAGCTCCAGCCGGATCCCACAAAGACCAGTAAACGAAGAGGAATAACTGTCATCTGAAGCTGCTCACACAGTAACATGGTTCCCCCTCTTCCTACCTTTTGAAGTTGGGAACCGTCTTTCAAAGTACTCTCTGTCCATCTTCTCTCTGTCCATCTTCTCTCTGTCCATCTTCTCTCTGTCCATCTTCTCTCTGTCCATCTTCTCTCTGTCCATCTTCTCTCTGTCCATCTTCTATCTCTCTTTCTCTTATCTTTCTGCCCATCTTCTCTCTGTCCATCTTCTATCTGTCTTTCTCTTATCTTTCTGCCCATCTTCTCTCTGTCTATCTTCTCTCCATCCATATTCTCTCTGTCCATCTTCTCTTTCTGTCCATCTTCTCTTTCTGCCCATCTTCTCTCTGTCCATCTTCTCTCCGTCCATCTTCTTTCTGTCAATCTTCTCTTTCTGCCCATCTTCTCTCTGTCCATCTTCTCTCTCCGTCCATCTTCTCTCTGTCCATCTTCTCTTTCGGTCCATCTTCTCTCTGTCCATCTTCTCTCTCTGTCCATCTTCTTTCAGTCCATCTTCTCTTTGTGTGAGTACAAAGGGACAGTAAAAACCTGCCACTTTGTCACGATAGGACGGACAAAAGAGAAACCTGCGATGCGTTTTCCGGAGATTTTGACACTGCAGGCGGTGTGTGTGTGTGTAAGTGTGTGCGTGAGTGTGTGTGTGGCCATGCAGCAATACCCAGCTGCTTGGTCCCACTATGATGTGTGTAAGAGTCGCATCTACACAGAGGAAGGGTTAACGTGGGACTACATGGCCTGTCAACCAGAAGCTACAGTCATGACCAAGTACCTGACCGTCAGCCTGGACCCGCCCAATATCACCTGCGGAGACCCACCTGAGACATACTGCACACTGGTGAGTACTGTGATGGTGAAAGATACACGCACACACACAAACTTGTATGGACACACTGGGGCGGCAGGTAGCCTAGTGGTTAGAGTGTAGGGGCGGCAGGTAGCCTAGTGGTTAGAGTGTAGGGGCGGCAGGTAGCCTAGTGGTTAGAGTGTAGGGGCGGCAGGTAGCCTAGTGGTTAGAGTGTAGGGGCGGCAGGTAGCCTAGTGGTTAGAGTGTAGGGGCGGCAGGTAGCCTAGTGGTTAGAGTGTAGGGGCGGCAGGTAGCCTAGTGGTTAGAGTGTAGGGGCGGCAGGTAGCCTAGTGGTTAGAGTGTAGGGGCGGCAGGTAGCCTAGTGGTTAGAGTGTAGGGGCGGCAGGTAGCCTAGTGGTTAGAGTGTAGGGGCGGCAGGTAGCCTAGTGGTTAGAGTGTAGGGGCGGCAGGTAGCCTAGTGGTTAGAGTGTAGGGGCGGCAGGTAGCCTAGTGGTTAGAGTGTAGGGGCGGCAGGTAGCCTAGTGGTTAGAGTGTAGGGGCGGCAGGTAGCCTAGTGGTTAGAGTGTAGGGGCGGCAGGTAGCCTAGTGGTTAGAGTGTAGGGGCGGCAGGTAGCCTAGTGGTTAGAGTGTAGGGGCGGCAGGTAGCCTAGTGGTTAGAGTGTAGGGGCGGCAGGTAGCCTAGTGGTTAGAGTGTAGGGGCGGCAGGTAGCCTAGTGGTTAGAGTGTAGGGGCGGCAGGTAGCCTAGTGGTTAGAGTGGAGTGTCACGTTCCTGACCTGTTTTCTTTTGTCATGTATTTGTTTTAGTTGGTCAGGGCGTGAGTTGGGTGGGTTGGTCTAGGTTTGATTTTCTATGTTGGGATTTTGTGTTCGGCCTGGTATGATTCTCAATCAGAGACAGCTGTCAATCGTTGTCCCTGATTGAGAATCATACTAAGGCAGCCAGGGTTTCACTTGTGTTTTGTGGGTGTTTGTTCCTGTGTCAGTGTTTGGGCCACACAGGACTGTTTCGGGTTAGTCACGTTTGTTTGTTTTTGTATTTTGTAGTGTTTGTTGTTTTTCCATTAAATAATGAATACTTACCAATCCGCATCTTGGTCCGATCCATGCTCCTCCTCGTCTGAGGAGGAGAACGACTACGACAGCCGTTACATGGAGGGGCGGCAGGTAGCCTAGTGGTTAGAGCGTTGGACTAATAACTGAAAGGTTGGTAGATCGAATCCCCGAGCTGACAAGGTACAAATCTGTCCTTCTGCCCCTGAACAAGGCAGTTAACCCACTGTTTCCTAGGCCGTCATTGTAAATAAGAATTTGTTCTTAACTGACTTTGCATGCACAGGCACACACAGTTGGCTGTGATGAATGAGAAGGTAGGTTCCAACCCACGTACTGTGCTGAGTCTCTGACTGGACTGGAATGGACTTAGTGGACTGGACTAGGCAACAAGATGAATGGACTTGTACACCCCTACACAACGGGATGTATGCATACACACATACCGCTGTGTGTATGTATGTGTGTGTGTGTGTGTGTGTGGAGGGGCGACATTGCGATAGTGATATTCTTGGATTAGATTCCCCATCCTGCTCTTGTTGTTTGACGCCTGTATAGTACAGTGAGCAGGAAGTTGCCCCCGCTGTGTACGGGGATATCATGAGTAGATGGAGATCTTTGATTAGAATGAGGATCTGCACAGTCTGTCGTTAAAAGATAAAAGTAGCTCCTGAAAGCTCTTTTCCTTCTCAAACTCCAGATGGCACAGAGACGTTTAGTAGCTCGGCAACATGGAAGAGAGAGAAGAGCGTCGCCGTGTAGGAGGGTATGTGTGTGTGTGTGTGTGTGTGTGTGTGTGTGTGTGTGTGTGTGTGTGTGTGTGTGTGTGTGTGTGTGTGTGTGTGTGTGTGTGTGTGTGTGTGTGTGTGTGTGTGTGTGTGTGTGTGTGTGTGTGTGCGTGCAAGATATTCTGTTTTTATCTGTTGACATGCTTAGCGGGCACACAGTCCTGACTGGTAGTCCTGGCCTTAGTCTCAGAAGCCTCCCACAGTTACTATGGCAATGTAGAGAGCATGTTCTGTCGATGAGCTCGTGTCAGCCAATCACAAGGCCCCGTGCTGCATGCTCGGGACAAAGGAACTAATTCTCTACTGCCAGACTTCCAGAGTTGCATCATGACTAGATGGATAGGAGAGCAGACTTGTCCTTGTGTTACCGATACCATTATGTTTGTCTGACTGTCTGTCTGTTTGAGGACAATGGTGTTGGCTCATTCAAGCAGCTTGCTGATCAGTTTATCATCACAGTTCTGAAAGTGTTTTTTATAATACAGTAGTCATTACACGCAGTAACAGCACAAGGTAATGTCGATAATGTTTCCACTGAGATACCTTTGTGATTCCTGTGTGATTCATCTGTGATTCCTTTGTGATTCCTGTGTGATTCATCTGTGATTCCTGTGTGATACCTCTGGGGTTCATCTGTGATTCCTGTGTGATACATCTGGGATTCATCTGTGATTCCTGTGTGATACCTCTGGGAATCATCTGTGATTCCTGTGTGATACCTCTGGGATTCATCTGTGATTCCTGTGTGATACCTCTGTGATTCCTCTGGGATTCCTTTGTGATTCCTGTGTGATTCATCTGTGATACCTCTGTGATTCCTGTGTGATTTTCAGTGTCCCTTTGCTTCCAGTTTAATCCTTACTTTCCCACATATTGGTTGGAGAACTACTTCTGCCAAAGATACAATGTACCACGTAGGAGTGTGAGGTAGTGTGTGTGGAACAGGACAGGACAGGTCATGACAATACAGGACAGGACAGAGACAGATATACAGGACAGAGACAAGACAGATACACAGGACAGGAGAGAGACAGGACAGATACACAGGACAGGAGAGAGACAGGACAGATGCACAGGACAGCACAGAGACAGAGACAGGACAGATACACAAGACAGAACAGATACACAGGACAGGACAGGACATTACAGGACAGGACAGATACAAAGGACATGACAGTACAGGGCAGGAGAGAGATACAGAACAGAACAGGACAGAACAGAACAGGACAAGTTAGGAAAGGGAGTTGGGACAGGACAGAGAGACAGGCCAGAACAGGGCAGGAAGACAGGACAAAACAGAGAAAAAGGAAAGGGAGACAGGACAGAGAGACAAGACAGGACAGAACAGGAAGACAGGACAAAACAGAGATACAGGAAAGAGAGACAGTACAGGCCAGTGTAGGACAGGACAGAGACACAAGACAGGACAGAGAGACAGGACAGGACAGAGAGACAAGACAGGACAGAACAGGGCAGGACAACAGGACAAAACAGAGATACTGGAAAGAGAGACAGTACAGGCCAGTGTAGGACAGGACAGAGACACAAGACAGGATGGAGAGACAGGGCAGGAAAGAGAGACAGGACAGGAAAGAGAGACAGGAAAGGGCAGAGAAATAGGACAGAGACAGGAGGGCAGGGAAGTACAGGACAGGACAGGGCAGAGAGACAGGACAGGGCAGAGAGACAGGACAGTACAGGACAGATAGATCAGACAGGACAGTACAGGAGAACAGGACAGTACAGGACAGATAGACAGGACAGAGAGACAGGACGGGAGGACAGGACAGGAGAGTACAGAACACAAAGACAGGACAGTGAGACAGGACAGAACAAAGAGACAGGACAGGACAGTACTGGACAGAGAGACAGGATAGTACAGTACAGGAGAACAGGACATGACAGTACAATATATGACAGAGAGACAGGACAGGACAGTATAGGACAGAACAGGACAGGAGAACAGTAAAGTACAGGACAGTACAGAAAGACAGGACAGTACAGGAGAACAGGACAGGACAGGACATTACAGGACAGAGATACAGGACAGGACAGTACAGAGCAGAGAGAAAGGACAGTAAAGGAGAACAGGACAGGACATTACAGGGCAGAGAGACAGGACAGTACAGGAGAACAGGACAGGACATTACAGGACAGAGATACAGGACAGGACAGGACAGGGCAGAGAGACAGGACAGTACAGGAGGACAGGACAGTACAGGGCAGAGAGACAGGACAGTACAGGAGAACAGGACAGGACATTACAGGACAGAGATACAGGACAGGACAGTACAGGGCAGAGAGACAGGACAGTACAGGAGGACAGGACAGTACAGGGCAGAGAGACAGGACAGTACAGTTCAGGACAGAAAGACAGGAGAGAGAGACAGCACAGAGCAGAACAGGACAACAAGACAGAGAGACAGGACAGGACCTAGAGCTATGACAGGACAATACAGGACAGAGATACAAGGCATATCAGGACAGAGAGAGAGAGACAGGACAGGACAGGAGACACAAGGCATATCAGGACAGAGAGAGAGAGAGAGACAGGACAGGACAGGAGACACAAGGCATATCAGGACAGAGAGAGAGAGAGACAGGACAGGACAGGACAGGAGACACAAGGCATATCAGGACAGAGAGAGAGAGACAGAACAGAACAGGACAGGAGACACAAGGCATATCAGGACAGAGAGAGAGAGACAGAACAGAACAGGACAGGAGACACAAGGCATATCAGGACAGAGAGAGAGAGAGAGACAGGACAGGACAGGAGACACAAGGCATATCAGGACAGAGAGAGAGAGACAGAACAGGACAGGACAGGAGACACAAGGCATATCAGGACAGAGAGAGAGAGAGAGAAGACAGGACAGGACAGGAGACACAAGGCATATCAGGACAGAGAGAGAGAGACAGAACAGGACAGGACAGGAGACACAAGGCATATCAGGACAGAGAGAGAGAGAGAGACAGGACAGGACAGGAGACACAAGGCATATCAGGACAGAGAGAGAGAGACAGAACAGGACAGGACAGGAGACACAAGGCATATCAGGACAGAGAGAGAGACAGAACAGGACAGGACAGGAGACACAAGGCATATCAGGACAGAGAGAGAGAGACAGAACAGAACAGGACAGGAGACACAAGGCATATCAGGACAGAGAGAGAAAGACAGAACAGGACAGGAGACGACAGGTGCGCTACGTCCGGGAGTTAGCCCTGTTTTTATTTTTAGACACGTTGCTTTGGAAGGACGACGTGTAAAACCAGTGAGCTCTTTCCTGTGGGGTGTGTGCTGTAGTGTTAGATACTCGCTCTGTGTGGATCTGAGGTCATGAATATTCACACAGGAGATTAATAACGCGTGTGTACAGTAGTAGATTATCGCTTTAGCCAAGGTACATTCATTTGGAGGAAATCACATTACATCCATATTGTGTAACAAACAAGACAGACATATAAAGGACCCATTGTACATTGGATTGTTTCCCCACGGAATTACTCAAGTTTATTTGTTCGTTACATATAAATGAGAATAAGTTTGCGTTTCACATTAGTTGGCAAACACTTTACATTTTAAGTTCCCTTATTACTATGTAGCTAAACAGTAATAGCTATAGTAGTTATATAGGTATTACTATGTAACTAAACAGTAATAACCGTAGTAACGTCATAGTAGTTAGAGGTATTACTATGTAACTAAGCAGTAATAACCGTAGTAACATCATAGTAGTTAAATAGGTATTACTATGTAACTAAACAGTAATAACCGTAGTAACATCATAGTAGTTAGAGGTATTACTATGTAACTAAACAGTAATAACCGTAGTAACATCATAGTAGTTAGAGGTATTACTATGTAACTAAGCAGTAATAACCGTAGTAACGTCATAGTAGTTAGAGGTATTACTATGTAAACACATAGTAGTGGGGTTGTAGGGATATCAGTTATTACACAATTGGAACAGGGACTGTGTAATTGAAGATTTTTCCACATGTGTAATTACTGATGTTAGTACACATTTTCTTGTTCCACTATGTAAATAAATGTTTTGTAATTACACGTTTGAAAATCACCTGTGAATTACCACGTTAATAGACCAGAAAGGTGTCACTACCATCGAATCCACACGTAATACAACGTTCATAAATTCCCTAGAACCTAGTTGCAATTGTTGCTCGGCACACCCTGTCATTAACTACCGGTAAATGTTTGATTTGTTTATTTCTATGCTATGACCTGGCTCAAAGGCTATACCGAATCAAGTGTAATGTAAACAGTTATGTACAGTGCATTCTGAAATAATTCAGACCCCTTGACTTTTTACGGATTACAGCCTTATTCTAATACTGATTCAATTGTTTTTTTCCTTGTCTACACACAATCCCCAATAATGACAACAACAACAAAAGAACATCCCCACAGCATGATGTTGCCACAACCACGCTTCACCGTAGGGATGGTGCCAGGTTTCTTCCAGACGTGACGCTTGGCATTCAGGCCTGATTGGTGAAGTGCTGCAGAGATGGTTGTCCTTCTGGAAGGTTCTCCCATCTCCACAGAGGAACTCTGGAGCTCTGTCAGAGTGACCATCGGGTTCTTGGTCACCTCCCTGACAAAGGCCCTTCTCCCCCGATTGCTCAATTTGGCCGGGCGGCCAGCTCTAGGAAGAGTCTTGGTGGTTCCAAACTTCTTCCTTTTAAGAATGATGGAGGCCACTATGTTCTTGGGGAACTTCAATGCTGCAGAAATGTTTTGGTACCCTTCCCCAGATCTGTGCCTCGACACAATCCTGTCTCGGAGCTCTACAGACAATTTCTTCAACCTCATGGCTTGGTTTTTGCTCTGACCTGCACTTTCAACTGTTGGACCTTATATAGACAGGTGTGTGCCTTTCCAAATCATGTCCAATCAATTGAATTTACCACAGTTGGACTCCAATCAAGCTGAAGAAACAGCTCAAGGATGATCAACGGAAACAGGATGCACCTGAGCTCAATTTCCAATCTCATTATGTCTGGATGCTTATGTAAATAAGGTAGTTGTGACTCACAACCTGGATTCGGGTCTTATGTAGCAAAATGTGAAATTGTGTTTTTTACATTGGATAAAAGTAGAGACTCGAAGCTAGAAACTGGTATATCATACACTACAGTTGAGGAACAATGGGAAAGTAATTCTGCTTTGAAAGTTGATCAACTTGTAAACTCATGTTTGAGAAAATGTTTTGGTATCTGGTCAAGAGCTCTGTCTTTTTTGCAGACGTTTACTGACACCGGCCATATTCAAAGGGCGTTGTACCCACGTCACGAGCCAGCCAGGTAACGGTAGCTAAATTATACAGCAATGAACAAAGTGCCAACACTGCCTAACATTAGGCTTTATCTAGAAAGCAAACAGCTCTGGGAAACTAATAATAACATCGGCTAGGGAGCCAGCCAGCTAACGTTAGCTAAATTATACAGCAATGAACAAAGTGCCAACACTGCCTAACATTAGGCTTTATCTAGAAAGCAAACAGCTCTGGGAAACTAATAATAACATCGGCTAGGGAGCCAGCCAGCTAACGTTAGCTAAATTATACAGCAATGAACAAAGTGCCAACACTGCCTAACATTAGGCTTTATCTAGAAAGCAAACAGCTCTGGGAAACTAATAATAACATCGGCTAGGGAGCCAGCCAGCTAACGTTAGCTAAATTATACAGCAATGAACAAAGTGCCAACACTGCCTAACATTAGGCTTTATCTAGAAAGCAAACAGCTCTGGGAAACTAATAATAACATTGGCTAGGGAGCCAGCCAGATAACGTTAGCTAGCTAGCTAACAGTACACTTTAGCTTGAAATGAAACCACTTTCTGTCAAAATTAGAAATGAATAATATCTGAACATGTAGCTAGCTAATATTAGACCTTAGACCTTACTTGTAGAATGTACATCAACATGCATCATGAACGCATGTCCCTGTCAGGTAGCCATACCACTGTTTCCGTTAGATTGAAGATGTCATTTTCTCCATCTCTATAGCTATCATACTCTAATTCCACTCATTTCAAAACTTGATCGTCCAGAAAATGGGGAGCAACCCTTACGCAGCTCCACTAGACAACACGTTTTTTTTTTAAAGGCGCATTCGACAGGATTACCAACACAGACTGACGAGCTGAAATAGACAGACGCCTTCAATATGGCAGACCAATCCGAACTCCGAACTCCAGCATGTCTAGCCCGCTCATTATCTCAGCCAATCATGGCTAATGGGAAGGTTGACAACTTTTTCTATGGCTTAACCAACAAGGCTCGTGATTTAACATTTGTATTCATATTTACAGATGGCATACAAGTTTGTTATTAAGGCAAGTTTGTTATCTTACGTTCAAACGGCTCTCCTGTGAAGTTGTGACTGGCGACATACACCTAGTTTCCTGAAATCGGGTCACATTTCTGTTTTTCATTTTGAAAAAATTTGCAAATACATCTGAAAACTTGTTTTCACTTTGTCAACACAGGGTACTGTGTGTAGATTAATGAATAATAAAAAATAATTGTATCAATTTACGTTTTCCAAGATGGCGTGGAAATAATCATCTTCTTCGTATTTTTCGTATATATTTCGTATATATTTTAATCTCACTTTCCGTCTACGGACTGAGTTTACAATCAAGCAACCCGCCTCACCCAAAATGGTACGGATCTGCTATTTTTATACTTTAGAACCGGAACCCCCATCAGAAGATAGCCAGCTAACTAGCTACTAGGTCTTCACCATCAACTTGGACACCAACCAGCCTCAGCTCGGTCAATACCTGCCAGTCTGCACAGCGCAATATCAACCCAGAGCATACCTGACTGCTTTTTCTCTACCACAACTCCGGATTCCTACAGCAAGCTCTGGACCTTTACACCGGATCATCGCAGCTAGCTAGCTGCTATCCGAGTGGCTACTCCTGGCTAACGCCTCTGTCCCGAAACCAGCACCATTTAGCCTTGAGCTAGCCCCATCTCCCGGCTAGCCGAAGAGGTCTACCAGCTAAGTCTTGGGGTACAATACCTCTTTTGCCAATTGAACTGGACCCTTTATTGCCAACACGGAGCTCCGCCAATCCATTGCGACTGGTCTGCCGATGTAATTGTCCGAGGTGGTTTCAACAGGCATTTCCGTTGCGACGTTGCCGAAGATCTATCTGCTGGCCACGGCCCGCTAGCTTTCTGAATCGCCGTGTCTCCAGCTCGCCTAGTGTAGTATTGACTACCGAACGGCCCCGACTCACCTACTGCTGCTCATTGAACCCTATGATCACTCGGCTACTCATGCCTTTCCCTAATGTCAATATGCCTTGTCTACTGCTGTTTAGGATAGTTATTATTGTTTTATTTCACTATAGAGCCCCCAGCCCCACCCAACATGCCTTAGATAGCTCTTTTGTCCCACCCCCCACACATGCGGAGACCTGACCTGGCTTAACTGGTGCCTCCAGACACGCAACCACTCTCATCGTCACTCAATGCCTAGGTTTACCTCCACTGTACTCACATCCTACCATACCCTTGTCTGTACATTATGCCCTGAATCTATTCTACCACGGCCAGTAATCTGCTCCTTTTACTTTCTGTTCCGAACGCACTAGACGACCAGTTCTTATGGCCCTTATCCTACTCCTCCTCTGTTCCTTTGGTGATGTTGAGGTTAAGCCCTGTAGCCCCCAGCACCACACCGTAAAAGCCTTGGCTTCATGCATGTTACCATCAGAAGACTCCTCCCTAAGTTTGTTTTATTCACTGCTATAGCACACTCAGCCAACCATGATGTGCTAGCCATGTCTGTATCCTGGCTTAGGAAGGCCACCAAAAATTCTGAAATTTCCATCCCCAACTACAACATTTTCCGACGAGATAGAACTGCCAAAGGGGGCGGAGTTGGAATCTACTTCAGAGATAGTCTGCAGAGTTCCGTCATACTATCCACGTCTGTGACCAAACAATTCGAGCTTCTACTTTTAAAAATCCCTCTTTCTAGAAATAAGTCTCTCACTGTTGCCGCTTGTTATAGAACCCCCTCATCCCCCAGATGTGCCCTGGACACCATATGTGAATTGATTGCCCCCCATCTATCTTCAGAGTTCATACTGTTAGGTGACCTAAACTGGGAAATGCTTAACACCCCGGCCGTCCTACAATCTAAGATAGATGCCCTCAACCTCACACAAATTATCAAGGAAGCTACCAGGTACAAACCTAAATCCGTAACCATGGGCCACCTCATAGATGTCATCCTGACCAACTTGCCCTCTAAATACACCACTGCTGTCTTCAACCAGGATCTTTGCGATCACTGCCTCATTGCCTGTTTCCGTAATGGGTCGAACGACCACCCCTCATCACTGTCAAACGCTCCCTTAAACACTTCAGCAAGCAGGCCTTTCTAATCGACCTGGCCCGGGTATCCTGGAAGGACATTGACCTCATCCCGTCAGTAGAGGATGCCTGGTTGCTCTTTAACCTTTACTTAACACCCATACCGGATCCGGGAGCATCCTCATCAGTAAAAGCTGACTAGCATAGCCTCGCATAGCCCCACAAGTAAATAATAGCATATAAATATCATGAAATCTGAAAAAAAGCTGACTAGCATAGCCTAGCCTAACGGGACAGGGATATCATATAATATAAGTTTCATGAAATCACAAGTCCAATACAGCAAATGAAAGATAAACATCTTGTGAATCCAGCCATCATTTCCGATTTTTAAAATGTTTTACAGCGAAAGCACAATATGTATTTCTATTAGCTAACCACAATAGCCAAAGACTCAACCTCGTATTTTCACAATTTTTCTACCGCATAGGTAGCTATCACAAAACCGACCAAATAGAGATATAGTTAGTCACTAACCAAGAAACAACTTCATCAGATGACAGTCTTATAACATGTTATACAATAAATTTATGTTTCGTTCGAAAATGTGCATATTTGAGGTATAAATCATAGTTTTACATTGCAGCTACCATCAAAAATATCACCAAAGCAGCCAGAATAATTACAGAGAGCAACGTGAAATACCTAAATACTCATCATAAAACATTTATGAAAAATACATGGTGTACAGCAAATGAAAGATAAACATCTGTGAATCCAGCCAATATTTCCGATTTTTTAAAGTGTTTTACAGCGAAAACACAATATAGCATTATATTAGCTTACCACAATAGCGAAACACACAACCGCATTTATTCACCGCATAGATAGCATTCGCAAAAACCAGCAAAATATATAAAATTAATCACTAACCTTGACCAACTTCATCAGATGACAGTCTTATAACATCAGGTTATACAATACACTTATGTTTTGTTCGAAAATGTGCATATTTAGAGCTGCAAACCGTGGTTATACATTGTGAATATGTAGCATCGATTCACCAGAATGTCCAGAGCTATTTTGGACTCTCACCTAATCTGACCAAATAACTCATCATAAACTTTACTAAGAAATACATGTTGTACAGCAAATGAAAGATACACTGGTTCTTAATGCAACCGCCGTGTTAGATTTTTAAAAATAACTTTACCATAACAAACACCTTGCGTTATTGCGAGACAGCGCCCGCCGAAACGGCAGAGAATAGGAATGAATATTTAACACAGAAATACGAAATAACATCATAAATTGTTCTTACTTTTGCTGAGCTTCCATCAGAATCTTGTACAAGGAGTCCTAGGTGCAGAATAAATCGTTGTTTGGTTTTAGAATGTCCTTTTCTCCTGTCGAATTAGCAACCTTAGCTAGCCATGTGGCGCAAGCATACCCATCTTCTCTCGACGCAAAGAACGGAAAATTCCAAAACTCCCAATAAACGTTGAATAAACTGATCCTACTCGGTTGAAAAAAACTACTTTATGATGTTATTATCACATGTATCAAATAAAATCAGAGCCGGAGATATCCGCCGTGTATACCGAACGCTTTTCAGAAGCCAATGTCGATGTCCTTCGTGCGCCAGAGAAGACAAAGAAATTTCCAGACCTGTCACTCCAAAAGGTCTTGTTCGGCCTCAGATCAAGCTAGACACCCCATTCCACCTTCCACTGCCTGTTGACATCTAGTGGAAGGCGTATGAAGTGCATGCATATCGATAAATATTAGGCAATTGAATAGGCAGGCCCTGGAACAGAGCATCGTTTTCAGATTTTTCACATCCTGTATGGAAGTTTGCTGCTAAATTAGTTCTGTTTTACTCACAGATATAATTCAAATAGTTTTAGAAACTTGAGAGTGTTTTCTATCCAATAGTAATAATAATATGCATATTGTATGATCTAGAAAAGAGTACGAGGCCGTTTCATTTGGGCACAATTTTTTCCAAAAGTGAAAACAGCGCCCCCTATTAAGAAGAAGTTTAAAAGTTATTTTCTCACCATCTTAAATAAGCATGCCCCATTCAAAAAAATTGTTGAACTAACAGATGTAGCCCTTGGTTTACCCCAGACTTGACTGCCCTTGACCAGCACAAAAACATCCTGTGGCGTACTGCATTAGCATCGAATAGCCCCCGCCACATGCAACTTTTCAGGGAAGTCAGGAACCAATACACACAGTCAGATAGTAAAGCTAAGGCAAGCTTTTTTAAACAGAAATGTGCATCCTGTAGCACTAGTTCCCAAAAGTTTTGGGAAACTGTAAAGACCATGGAGAATAAGAGCACCTCCTCCCAGCTGCCCACTGCACTGAGGCTAGGAAACACTGTCACCACAGATGAATGTATAATTTAAATAAGCATTTTTCTACGGCTGGCCATGCCTTCCACCTGGCTACCCCTACCCCGGCCAACAGCTCTGCACCCCCAGCAGAAACTTGCCCAAGCCCCCCCCCCCTGCATCTCCTTCACCCAAATCCAGACAGCTGATGTTCTGAAAGAGCTGCAAAATCTGGATCCCGACAAAATAGCTGGGCTAGACAATCTGGACACTCTTTCTAAAATGATCCGCCAAAATTGTTGCAACCCCTATTACTAGCCTGTTCAACCTCTCTTTCGTATCGTCTGAGATGCCCAAAGATTGGAAAGTTGCCCCGGTCACCCCCCTCTTCAAAGAGAGACTCTTGACCCAAACTGTTATAGACCTATATCCATCCTGCCCTGACTTTATATAATCTTCGAAAGCCAAGTTAACAAACAGATCACCGACCATTTCGAATTCCACAGTACGTTCTCCACTATACAATCTGGTTTCCGAGCTGGTCATGGGTGCGCCACACTCAAGGTCCTAAACGATATCATAACCACCATCGATAAAATACAGTACTGTGCAGCCATCTTCATCGACCTGGCCAAGGCGTTCGACGTCAACCACCGCATTCTTATCGGCAGACTCAATAGCCTTGGTTTCTCAAATGACTGCCTCCCCTGGTTCACCAACTACTTCTTAGATAGAGTTCAGTGTGTCAAATCGAAGGGCCTGTTGTCCGGACCTCTGACAGTCTCTACGGGGGTGCTACAGGGTTCAATTCTTGAGCCGACTCTTTTCTCTGTATATATCAATGATGTCGCTCTTGCTGCCGGCAGACAACACCATTCTGTATACGATTGCTGCCCGTACCCGCCCGCCCGACTAGCATCACTACTCTGGTTCTACGGTTCTGACTTAGAATATGTGGACAACTACAAATACCTAGGGTGTCTGGTTAGACAGTAAACTCTCCTTCCAGACTCACATTAAGCATTTCCAGTCCAAAATTAAATCTAGAATTGGCTTCCTATTTCGCACAAAGCCTCCTTCACTCATGCTGCCAAACATACCCTCGTAAAACTGACTATCCTACCAATCCTTGACTTCGGCCATGTCATTTACAAAATAGCTTCCAACACTCTACTTAGCAAATTGGATGTAGTCTATCACAGTGCCATCCGTTTTGTCACCAAAGCCCCATATACTACCCACCACTGCGACCTGTATGCTCTCGTTAGCTAGTCCTCGCTACATATTCGTCGCCAAACCCACTGGCTCTAGGTCATCTATAAGTCTTTGCTAGGTAAAGCCCCGCCTTATCTCAGCTTGCTGGTCACGATAGCAACACCCACCCGTGGCATGTGCTCCAGCAGGTATATTTCACTGGTGATCCCCAAAGCAAACACCTATTTTGGCCGCCTTTCCTTCCAGTTCTCTGCTGCCAATGACTGGAACGAATTGCAAAAATCACTGAAGCTGGAGACTTTCTCTCCCTCTCTAACTTTAAGCATCAGCTGTCAGAGCAGCTTACCAATCACTGTACCTGTACACAGCCCACCTGTAAATGGCACACCCAACTACCTAATTGTCACGACTTCCGCCGAAGTCGGTTCCTCTCCTTGTTCGGGCGGCGTTCGGCAGTCAACGTCACCGATCACCCTTTCATTTTCCATTTGTTTTGTCTTGTTTTCCCACACACCTGGTTTACATTTCCCTCATTACTTGTCATGTATTTAACCCTCTGTTCCCCCCATGTCTGTGTGTGAAATTGTTTGTTGTAAGTGCACATTTTTGACTGGTGCGCGACGGGTTTTGCATTTCTGGATGCCGTTGGTTTTGATAATTAATCTGCTCCGGTTATTACCCTGTTCTGCTCTCCTGCATCTGACTTCTCTGCCACCAGTTACGCACCCCTTACAGAGCTCCCCATACTGTTATTTATTAATGTTTTGCACTTTTGCACCCCAGTATCTCTACTTGCACATCATCTGCACATCTATCATTCCAGTGTTAATGCTAAATTGTATTTTTTTTGCCTCTATGGCCTGCTTATTGCCTACCTCCCTAATCTTACTATATTTTCACACACTGTACATTGACTTTTTCTGTTGTGTTATTGAGTGTTCGTTTGTTTATCCCATGTGTAACTCTGTGTTGTTGTTTTTGTTTATGTGTAACTCTGTGTTGTTGTATGTGTCGCACTGTTTTGCTTTATCTTGGCCAGGTCGCAGTTGTAAATGAGAACTTGTTCCCAACTGGCCTACCTGGTTAAATAAAGGTGAAATAAATCAAATGAAAAATTATTTTTAAAAATTATAATACGACTGTAACGTAACAAAATGTGGAAAAAGTCAAGGAGTCTGAGTACTTTCCGAATGCATGTTCTCCACTATACAATCTGGTTTCCCGAGCTGGTCATGGGTGCACCTCAGCCACACTCAAGGTCCTAAACGATATCATAACCGGCCAAAAAATATATAATACGGCTGTAACGTAACAAAATGTGGAAAATGTTAAGGAGTCTGAGTACTTTCCGAATGCACGGTAGCTCAGGTATTCTTGAAAGTAGAGATAATCCTTGTCTGGCAACAAAACATTATTTTTCAGGTGAATTTTTTTATTTATGTTGCGTTGTTCAAACTTAAAAATTGCATTTAGGGGAATTTTATAAGGGAAAGATTTGCTTTTGGAATGTTCTTGATATGATTAATTTCCATGTTAGCTCTATTTCTGGAAATACCCTTGTCCGGAGTAAAGGATCCCAATTTCAAACTATCCAAAAAAGTGTAAAATAAATAAATGATAAGATTAATATTAACTGGAAAGGATATTATGTATATAGCTAGCTAGGCACTGGCACAATGTCAACACGTTTTCCAACGCGGTCAATAAATGTTATTAAATCGTCATTTAGTAGTTTACGATGTTGTAACATTTTTTGGGGGGGACTTAAACTGAACAAAAATGTAAACACAACATGTAAAGTGTTGGTCCCATGTTTCATGACCTGAAATAAAAAGTCCCTGAAATTTGCTGAGGAGTATGTATGTGTGTAATAAAGCCCTTTGTGGGGAAAAACTAATTCTGATTGGCTGGGTCTGTCTCCCATATGCCCACCCACTGGGGTATATAAGTGGACACACGTAACATTTCGGCAACTTTGATGAAAGAAAAACTTTGTATAGGAGTCGTGCCTAGAGATAGACAGAGGGCTCATCATGAGTATAACATGTTTAACATGGACATTGCCATTGAGGTATTCAATTGTAAAGTAGTCAACTGGGTGGGGATTCCTATTGAGTTGAGAGCAATCAGCCAATGAAGAAGAACATTCGGTACTTTAAAATGGAGATGCCTATGCTGTCACAGACGCTATAATGACACCGATACAAAGATGAGTTCTCTATCTATCTCTATGGCCTGTTGTTCACGTGCGTATCTGCCCTCTCATTGGCTAGAATGGTCCCGCCTGATCTCGCCTCCTCCCTCCTTCCTTCCATCTTTGACGACATGTATGTCCATTGTTAGAGTGGTCGCTATAATAGACAATGGACAATATGTATACATTTAAAAAATAAATCTGCCTCAATGCCCTCCTATGGCCTTGAGCCCCAGGGCTTCAGCCCCTGTAAGTTTATGCATTAATCAGGCCCTGGATTTGCACTATGCAACTTTGCTGTCGCAAAAACAATGATTTATAGGCAACTTAAACTTCTTCAATTCAACCATTATTGAGTTAAAAATACACATTTACAGTACATTTGTGAACAGCCATCCACAACCACCACAATCAATAAGGTGCAAAAAGCTCAAACGAGAGAGCAGCAGGGTGATTCACATCAATACGCTATATAGATATCAAGAATAAGTGAAATCCGTATCGCCCGTAGGCTACACCACTGCTGTCATCGTTACCTCCAAGTGTTTATTTATTAAGGCTAGAACGCACATGCAAAGACAAGAGTAGGCGTCCACCGAAACACAACCCAACCAAGCCGCACTGCTTCTTTAACACAGCACGCATCCAACCCGGAAGCCAGCCGCACCAATGTGTCGGAGGAAACACCGTGCACCTGGCGACCTTGGTTAGCGCATACTGCGCCCA
>NW_026600342.1:241365-251365 GCF_029448725.1 Salvelinus fontinalis | reverse complement strand
GTTCTGAACGAATGTTGACGTTACAAAAGTAATGTGGCCTACAGTATGCCACGTCGACCTGTTTTCCCCACCAATCAACGCACAGAGAAATAGACCGCAAAATAATAACTGAAGAGAGGCATGGTGATTTTATGAGCGTAATCACTGAATTTATTATGTACTAATCAGATGTGTTAAAAATGTTTTTCAATTTGTAGCGTAGGTCAATTAATTGTGCTAATACTATATACTAATTATGTCCTGTCCCGCCGACTATTAGCTCAGAAGAAATGTGTCACAATGCTAAACCTAGTTGACGAACCCTGACCTAAATAGTGCACTACTTTTTACAAGGGCCATTGGGATGCAATGCAAGTCACATAGCATCACTAGTGAGGCCGATGAACAAATACCGACTAATTCTGCTGCTGTCTGTAGGCTTTGACTTTGTAGATTACAGTAATTCTTCTGAACTCGTTGCTCCTCTCGGAGAAAGGAGAGAAATGTGTTCATCATGTGATGTCTGGAAGAGTTTAGGATGGGAGGAGAAGATCATGTCCATCCCTCTCTCTGTTTCTCTCTCTCTCTCCCCCATCACTCCTTTTCCTCCTGTCCCCTACACCTCTCTCTCTCCCCTCCTTCCACTCTCCTCTCCCTCCCTCTCTCTCATCCATATATTTATTTGGAGACAGCCACAGTGTTTAGCTCCCCCATCACCCCGTAACCTTGACTTTATTCTGAACTGCCCCGTCACATCATCCCCGCACTGCTGCACACAGACATGCATGTAGATACACACACACACACACACACACACACACACACACACACACACACACACACACTGCCCCTTCCAACCACATCATCACCGCTCCACTTCACAGTGAGACACTGAGATGACATGCAACATGTCCCCAGAGTCCCCGAGAGGAAGGGGAGGAGGGAGATGAGGAGGGGGAGGAGGGAGATGAGGAGGGGGAGGAGGGAGATGAGGAAGGGGAGGAGGGAGATGAGGAGGGGGAGGAGGGAGATGAGGAGGGGGAGGAGGGAGATGAGGAGGGGGAGGAGGGAGATGAGGAGGGGGAGGAGGGAGATGAGGAGGGGGAGGAGGGAGAGGAGGAGGGGGAGGAGGGAGATGAGGAGGGGGAGGGGGAGGAGGGGGAGGAGGGAGATGAGGAGGGGGAGGAGGGAGATGAGGAGGGGGAGGAGGAGTCATCATGTATTCTCTCACTCTGCTGCTACTCCTTTTTAATGTCAGTGTTTTCCAGTCTTCTAAATGTTCTGGTCCCTTGTTTTCTGTAAAGCAACTGATGTATATTATTCCTGCACAGCGTTTGAACTGGAAAAGATTTTACCATTCCCTGTATAGGGCCTCATGGTTTGGGAGATGGAGACGTGTGTGTGTGTGTGTGTGTGTGTGTGAGAGTGTTCTCACTTTGCGGTCTTCTTTTCCAGGACAGATTTGGGGCGGATGAACCCTCTTGCTTAACTTCTTCCTCTCTGGCTCACATCCTCCTTCGTCTCCAATACTTTGTGTGTGTGTGTGTGTGTGTGTGTCCCCCCCCCCCGTTGTTTTATCCTTAGCCCCACCGTCTTCTCACTCGCTTCTTAGTCGTCGTCCTCCTCATCGATCCAGTGTCCTCGTCTGTCTCCACCAATGCCAAACGCTCTTCGCCCGTTGAAATGTGCCGCGGCCCTCTGTTTTCACTGCTTTTCTCTGTTGTTTTGAGATGAGCTAAAGCACGAGGAGATAAATAATCTACAATGCTGAACATAAATCAATATTATGTTGTTTTTGGAGTGATATTTTGGCCACGTTCATCATGAGGGACAAGAAGTGGAGCAAAACCACAATGAGATTTGTTTTGAGAAATGTCAGCTAACCTTGTAAACTACCTAGGTATAAAGCTATTAGCTAGTTCAATTTCTCTCACGATTATAAAGCAAACAAAATGTTAATAAAAACAGCATATTATTGACCTAAAAGGCTATTAGTTTTAGCATAGTCACCAGCTTATCCAGAGTCAGTGATACATAGAGCAACCATGTTTTGTCAATCTAACGGAACCAACTGGAATCATTTTGGAAGCAACATTGCTAAAATGAATGAACCTCATATATGATACCTGTAACGCTCATCTCCTGTAGCCTAAATGTCATCTCCTTACGTTCATACTGTACCAACATTAGAACGGTTTCTATTTGCACTAAACAATGTTTTATGTCAGCACCTAATAGACATGTAGAAAATCTGCTATATGGTTTGCCTCATATACATTGTCTACTGGCTTCATTTTGAATTGAGAACATATAGCTCAACATGTAAACAATGTGTGAGTTTGAGCTATTCTCTGCTTCAGATCACAGATGCCCCATAAAGCTAGTAATGACATCATACTGTCAGCCTATGGCTGCATTGGTGATCCCTGCCATATGATACGCTGCACAATGGATTCACATGGCTGATACACTGAGACAGAGTGACAAACAAATAAAAACAGATTGGAGATCTTACAACTGGACACAAAGGAAATGTTAATTTGAGAATACAACACAGGAACACAGACACATTAGAGACAGATCCCCTTCCTCTCTTTATTGCAGGATTGTGATACGTGATTAAATCAACATTGACACTAGTTCATTTAGAATAATACTTTAACAATTAAAGCCAGTTTAAAATGACTCCACTTCAAAGATTTAACACTTTATTTAAACATTTTGAAGTGATAAACTAACTTGTATTTAAAGATGATACATCTTAGTCTAAACAACAATATATCATTGAGTAGCACCAAGCAGGTTATTATTACCGAAGCATCATTTCAGGGGAACAAGAAGCACTCCATACCAGCGGTGGCCAACGTTGCTCCACTGATCCCTGATCCCTATATTCCAGCCCAGTAATAGATCTACAGAGTGAGCAGACTTATATTCCAGCCCAGTAATAGATCTACAGGGGGAGCAAACTTATATTCCAGCCCAGTAATAGATCTACTGGGGGAGCAGACTTCTATTCCAGCTCAGTAATAGATCTACTGGGGGAGCAGACTTCTATTCCAGCTCAGTAATAGATCTACAGGGGGAGCACACTTCTATTCCATCCCAGTAATAGATCTACAGGGGGAGCAGACTTATATTCCAGCTCAGCAATAGATCTACAGGGGGAGCATACTTCTATTCCAGCCCAGCAATAGATCTACTGGGGGAGCAGACTTCTATTCCAGCTCAGTAATAGATCTACTGGGGGAGCAGACTTCTATTCCAGCTCAGTAATAGATCTACTGGGGGAGCAGACTTCTATTCCAGACCAGTAATAGATCTACAGGGGGAGCAGACTTATATTCCAGACCAGTAATAGATCTACAGGGGGAGCAGACTTATATTCCAGCCCAGTAATAGATCTACAGGGGGAGCAGACTTATATTCCAGCCCAGTAATAGATCTACAGGGTGAGCACACTTCTATTCCAGCTCAGCAATAGCACACTTCTATTCCATCCCAGTAATAGATCTACAGGGGGAGCAGACTTATATTCCAGCTCAGCAATAGATCTACAGGGGGAGCATACTTCTATTCCAGCCCAGCAATAGATCTACTGGGTGAGCAGACTTCTATTCCAGCCCAGTAATAGATCTACAGGGGGAGCAGACTTCTATTCCAGCCCAGTAATAGATCTACAGGGGGAGCAGACTTCTATTCCAGCCCAGCAATAGATCTACAGGGGGAGCAGACTTATATTCCAGCCCAGTAATAGATCTACAGGGTCAGCAGACTTCTATTCCAGCTCAGTAATAGATCTACAGGGGGAGCACACTTCTATTCCATCCCAGTAATAGATCTACAGGGGGAGCAGACTTATATTCCAGCTCAGCAATAGATCTACAGGGGGAGCATACTTCTATTCCAGCCCAGCAATAGATCTACTGGGGGAGCAGACTTCTATTCCAGCTCAGTAATAGATCTACTGGGGGAGCAGACTTCTATTCCAGCTCAGTAATAGATCTACTGGGGGAGCAGACTTCTATTCCAGACCAGTAATAGATCTACAGGGGGAGCAGACTTATATTCCAGACCAGTAATAGATCTACAGGGGGAGCAGACTTATATTCCAGCCCAGTAATAGATCTACAGGGGGAGCAGACTTATATTCCAGCCCAGTAATAGATCTACAGGGTGAGCACACTTCTATTCCAGCTCAGCAATAGCACACTTCTATTCCATCCCAGTAATAGATCTACAGGGGGAGCAGACTTATATTCCAGCTCAGCAATAGATCTACAGGGGGAGCATACTTCTATTCCAGCCCAGCAATAGATCTACTGGGTGAGCAGACTTCTATTCCAGCCCAGTAATAGATCTACAGGGGGAGCAGACTTCTATTCCAGCCCAGTAATAGATCTACAGGGGGAGCAGACTTCTATTCCAGCCCAGCAATAGATCTACAGGGGGAGCAGACTTATATTCCAGCCCAGTAATAGATCTACAGGGTCAGCAGACTTATATTCCAGCCCAGTAATAGATCTACAGGGGGAGTAGACTTCTATTCCAGCCCAGTAATAGATCTACAGGGGGAGCAGACTTCTATTCCAGCTCAGTAATAGATCTACAGGGGGAGCAGACTTCTATTCCAGCCCAGTAATAGATCTACAGGGTCAGCAGACTTCTATTCCAGCTCAGTAATAGATCTACAGGGGGAGCAGACTTCTATTCCAGCCCAGTAATAGATCTACAGGGGGAGCAGACTTATATTCCAGCCCAGTAATAGATCTACTGGGGGAGCAGACTTCTATTCCAGCCCAGTAATAGATCTACAGGGGGAGTAGACTTCTATTCCAGCCCAGTAATAGATCTACAGGGGGAGCAGACTTCTATTCCAGACCAGTAATAGATCTACAGGGGGAGCAGACTTCTATTCCAGGTCATCAATAGATCTACAGGGGGAGCAGACTTATATTCCAGCCCAGTAATAGATCTACAGGGGGAGCATACTTCTATTCCAGCTCAGCAATAGATCTACAGAGTGAGCAGACTTCTATTCCAGCTCAGCAATAGATCTACTGGGTGAACAAACTTCTATTCCAGCTCAGCAATAGATCTACAGGGTGAGCAGACTTCTATTCAAGCCCAGTAATAGATCTACAGGGGGAGCAGACTTCTACTCCAGCTCAGTAATAGATCTACAGGGTGAGCAGACTTCTATTCCAGCCCAGTAATAGATCTACAGGGGGAGCAGACTTCTATTCCAGCTCAGTAATAGATCTACAGGATGAGCAGACTTCTATTCCAGCTCAGCAATAGATCTACAGGAGAGCAGACTTCTATTCCAGCTCAGCAATAGATCTACAGAGTGAGCAGACTTCTATTCCAGCTCAGCAATAGATCTACAGGGGGAGCAGACTTCTATTCCAGCTCAGCAATAGATCTACAGAGTGAGCAGACTTCTATTCCAGCTCAGCAATAGATCTACAGGGGGAGCAGACTTCTATTCCAGCTCAGTAATAGATCTACAGGGGGAGCAGACTTCTATTCCAGCTCAGCAATAGCACACTTAATGATCAACTCATTAGATTTGATGAGTTGAATCAGGTGTGTTATTGCTGGGCTGAAAACAGAACTCTGCACAGGGTTGGTCAGCAGGGTTGGTCAGCAGGGTTGATCAGCAGGGTTGGACAGCAGGGTTGGTCAGCAGGGTTGATCAGCAGGGTTGGACAGCAGGGTTGGACAGCAGGGTTGGACAGCAGGGTTGGTCAGCAGGGTTGGTCAGCAGGGTTGGTCAGCAGGGTTGGTCAGCAGGGTTGGACAGCAGGGTTGGTCAGCAGGGTTGGTCAGCAGGGTTGGACAGCAGGGTTGGTCAGCAGGGTTGGTCAGTAGGGTTGGACAGCAGGGTTGGACAGCAGGGTTGGTCAGCAGGGTTGGTCAGCAGGGTTGGTCAGCAGGGTTGGACAGCAGGGTTGGACAGCAGGGTTGGACAGCAGGGTTGGTTAGCAGGGTTGGTCAGCAGGATTGGACAGCAGGGTTGGTTAGCAGGGTTGGTCAGCAGGATTGGTCAGCAGGGTTGGTCAGCAGGGTTGGTCAGCAGGGTTGGTCAGCAGGGTTGGTCAGCTCCAACTGTAATAGGTTTATACATTGTGTGTTAGGTTTAACTGTATTTTTGTATACAACATGTGTTTACAACATAACCCTAACATGGGTAGGCCTACACATATATAACCCATGGGATATAGGATAAACTGTTAGTCTCTTGTGACATTCATTGGGACCTCTCTTTTCATCTACAAACAAGCTTTTAAAGCTTTCCATATCTGAGGACAGAAAACATCACAAAGATAACAGGCTTCATTATTCTAAAATTAGACAGCACTGAATAATATTTAGCTATTATCTCTCAGTCTTCAAAGTTTTCCCCTCTAGGGACTGGAACTGGAGAATCTCTTTCTAATGTCCTCTCTCAATATGACCTGCCGTGTCCACTAGTCTACGCTGTCCCTTTACTGACAGCTGGAGCTGCAATGTCACCCTCTTCTCTGGCTGTTATCTACAAAATGCATTTGGAAACTGTGTTATTCATTTACAATGATTACATCAAGATTGATAGCTAATATGAAGTTAGCTAGTTAACTTCTACTGCCTCAGAAACCCGGATCCGGGAGCACCCCCCACCCCCCACACACTGTTTAGCATAGCTAGCATAGCTTCACAAGTAGATAGTAGCATCTAAATATCATTAAATCACAAGTCCAAGACACCAGATGAAAGATACAGATCTTGTGAATAAAGCCACCATTTCCGATTTTTAAAATGTTTTACAGGGAAGACACAATATGTAAAGATGTACATCTATTACCTAAAAACACATTAGCATAATCCACCATCTTTTATTTGTCCACCAACACCAGTAGCCATCACCAATTCGGCTAAACTAAGATATTTATAGCCCCTAACCAACAAAAAAACTCATTAGATGACAGTCTGATAACATATTTATGGTATGGGATAGGTTTTGTTAGAAAAAAGTGCATATTTCAGGTAGCTGCCATAGGTTACAATTGCACCCACCGTCACAAATGGACTAGAATAATTACAATGAGCAACGTGTTTACCTAACTACTAATCATCAAACATTTCGTAAAAATACACAGCATACACGAATCGAAAGACACAGATCCTGTGAATACAGACAATATTTCAGATTTTCTAAGTGTCTTACAGCGAAAACACAATAAATCGTTATATTAGCGTAGCACATAGCACATAGCAGCCCAGCATTGATTCTAGCCAAAGTGAGCGATAAAAGTCAACATCGCCAAAAGATATTAATTTTTTCACTAACCTTCTCAGAATTCTTCCGATGACACTCCTGTAACATCATTTTACAATATACATATACAGTTTGTTCGAAAAGGTGCATATTTAGCCATACAAAACCGTGGTTACACAATGAAAATAGTAGCAAAACAAGCCTGAAAATGTCGGTCGCCATCTTTCAGAGTGATCTGGTTTAATTAATAGCTAATCATATACTTGACTAAAAAATACAGGGTTTACAGGAATCGAAAGACAAATTAGTTCTTAATGCAACCGCTGATTTACATTTTTAAAATTATCCTTACTTTTCAATACAGGGTTCGCCAAGTGAAGCTATACCAAACAAAATGGCGAAATGTGCGTTTAAAATATTTCGACAGAAACACGATTTATCATATTAAATATTGCTTACTTTGAGGTGTTCTTCCATCAGATTCTTGGGCAATGTATCCTTTCTATGTTATAAACGTCTTTTGGTCGATAGATGTCCTCTGTCCTTCGAAATGTCCACCACCAACGACCGACACCCCAAAACGTGTCCAAAGTTTCAGAGTGCACAACAAATAAATTCCTCTAAAATCGCACTAAACGGATATAAATTGCTATAAAACGGTTCAAATTAACTACATTTTGATGTTTTTAACACCTAAAACGAGTGAAAACATGACCGGAGAAATATTGCTGGTTAGAAAACGATTTGGAACGAGGCAGGTCCGATGCCCTTCACGCTTCAGGCGCACGACGAGAAAGGGCGGTCTCTATACATTTTGGTCTTTTATACTGGCTGTGAATATCCCATCGATTCCATTGAAAGCGTGATGACGTACAGACACCCAGAGGAAGACGTAGGCAGTGTCGGTTTCTTCATAGCATTCACTGTCGCCTTAAAAACAGACCCCAGATCAGAGGTAAAAAAAATTGAAATCTGAACCCTGTCATGAAAAGTGCTGTAGAAATTGTTCTGTACAACTCAGAGACAAAATTTCAACTTCTATAGAAACTAGAAGGTGTTTTCTATCCAATAATAACAATAATATGCATATTGTACGATCAAGAATTTAGCACGAGGCAGTTTAATTTGGAGACACAAATATGCTAATGCGGAACAGCACCCCCTATAGTTCCAAGAGGTTAATGATTACATCTTAGAGAGCTAGCTGATAGGAAGTTAGCTAGCTGATGAATACATCAAGAGAGCTAGCTGACAGGAAGTTAGCTAGCTGATGATTACATCAAGAGAGCTAGCTCATAGGAAGTTAGCTAGCTGATGAATATATCAAGAGAGCTAGCTGATAGGAAGTTAGCTAGCTGATGAATACATCAATAGAGCTAGCTGATAGGAAGTTAGCTAGCTGATTATTACATCAAGAGAGATAGCTGACCGGAAGTTAGCTAGCTGATGATTACATCAAGAGAGCTAGCTGATAGGAAGTTAGCTAGCTGATGATTACATCAAGAGAGATAGCTGATAGGAAGTTAGCTAGCTGATGATTACATCAAGAGAGCTAGCTGATAGGAAGTTAGCTAGCTGATGAATACATCAATAGAGCTAGCTGATAGGAAGTTAGCTAGCCGATGATTACATCAAGAGAGCTAGCTGATAGGAAGTTAGCTAGCTGATGAATACATCAAGAGAGCTAGCTGATAGGAAGTTAGCTAGCTGATGATTACATCAAGAGAGCTAGCTGATAGGAAGTTAGCTAGCTGATGATTACATCAAGAGAGCTAGCTGATAGGAAGTTAGCTAGCTGATGAATACATCAATAGAGCTAGCTGATAGGAAGTTAGCTAGCCGATGATTACATCAAGAGAGCTAGCTGATAGGAAGTTAGCCAGCTGATGAATACATCAAGAGAGCTAGCTGATAGGAAGTTAGCTAGCAATGAATACATCAAGAGAGCTGGCTGATAGGAAGTTAGCTAGCTGATTAATACATCAAGAGAGCTAGCTGATAGGAAGTTAGCTAGCTGATGAATACATCAAGAGAGCTGGCTGATAGGAAGTTAGCTAGCTGATGATTCCATCAAGAGAGCTAGCTGATAGGAAGTTAGCTAGCTGATGATTCCATCAAGAGAGATAGTTGATAGGAAGTTAGCTAGCTAATAGGACGTTAGCTAGCTGATGCCATTTAATTCACTTAGCTAAATAGTGCTCGAAGTTAGCTAGCTAGCAGCTCAGTTGAGTTAGTGGCCTACTGTAGCTAGTATCTGAGATCTGAGCCTGTCAAGGACATCCAACCCTGACAATATGTGTATCATACTAGGAGTGTGACTAACACAGAGACTAAACAGGATGCTCATATCCTCTTTGTGTCTCTCTGCTCTGAATCAGATCCCTTTTTCCCTGTGGATGGTCTAGATGATGTCACTGGCCTTCAGCTCAGAGAGAACGCCTGTGTTCCTCATTTTAGGTCTGGGATTATTCCTAATGGGATTAACATGACAAGCATTTGAACTGCAGCTCTCATCTTTTACACGGGCAAGTGAACAGGACAAAAAGAATCTCTCTGTCTATCGTTCTCACCCACTCTCACCCACTCTCACACCCTCTCTTCTTTGCTTCTCTCTCTCTCTGTCTCCTCTCTCTCTTTCTCTGTGTGGAAGCTCTTTGTAAATATAGTAACCCCAGGCTGCTCAGTGAAAACAGCAAAGTACCAGACTCTAGTCCACTGACTCTTTTTGAAAGAGGCTGTCCTCAGAACAGCATAAAGGAT
>NW_026600342.1:211365-236365 GCF_029448725.1 Salvelinus fontinalis | reverse complement strand
ATGCTCGCTTGGAGGCAAGAAACACTGAAGCATGAAGCATGCATGAGAGCACCAGCTGTTCCAGACGACTGTGTGATCACGCTCTCCATAGCTTGATGTGAGCAAGACCTTTAAACAAGTCAACATTCACAAAGCTGCGGGGCCAGACGGATTACCAGGATGTGTACTCAAAGCATGCACAGACCAACTGGCAAGTGTCTTCACTGACATTTTCACCCTCTCCCTGGCCGAGTCTGTAAAACCTACATGTTTCAAGCAGACCAACACAGTCCCTGTGCCCAAGATAGCAAAGGTACCCTGCCTAAATGATTACCGCCCCGTAGCACTCATGTCGGTAGCCATGAAGTGCTTTGAAAGTCTGGTCATGGCTCACATCAACACAATCATGCTAAAAATCCACACCGCCCTTTCTCACCTGGACAAAAGGAACACCTATGTGAGAATGCTGTTCATTGACCACAGCTCAGCGTTCAACACCGTAGTGGCCACAAAGCTCATCACTAAGCTAAGGACCCTGGGATTAAACACCTCCCTCTGCAACAGGATTCTGGACTTCCTGACGGGCTGCCCTCAGGTGGTGAGGGTAGGTAACAACACATCTGCCACGCTGATCAACAACACTGGGACCCCCAGGGGTGGGTACTTAGTCCCCTCCTTTACTCCCTGTTCACCCACGACTGCCTGGCCAAGCATGACTCCAACACGATCATTAAGTTTGCTGACGACACAACGATGAGACAGCCTATTGGGAGGAGGTCAGAGACCTGGCAGTGTGATGCCAGGATAACAACCTCTCTCTCAATGTGAGCAAGACAAAGGAGCAGATCATGGACTGTAGGAAAAGGAGGGCTGAGCAGGCCCCCCCATTTACTTTGACGGAACTGAAGTGGAGCGGGACGAGAGTTTAAAGTTCCTTGGTGTTCTCATCACCAACAAACTCTTTTGGTCCAAACACACCAAGACAGTTATGAAGAGGGCCCAACAGCACCTTTTCCCCATCAGGAGACTGAGAAGGTTTGGCAGTGGCTCCCCTGTCTAAGGCACTACATCTCAGTGCAAGAGGCATCACTACAGTCCCTGGTTCAAATCCATATATTATTTACATTGAACACCCCTTTGTTTTTACACTGCTGCTACTGGCTGCTTATTATCTATGCATAGTCATTTTACATATTACCTCGACTAACCTGTACCCCCGCACATTGGGGCGGCAGTTGGGCTAGTAACCGAAAGGTTGCAAGTTCGAATCCCCGAGCTGACAAGGTACAAATCTGTCGTTCTGCCCCTGAACAAGGCAATTAACACACTGTTCCAAGGCCGTCATTGAAAATAAGAATTTGTTCTTAACTGACTTGCCTAGTTAAATAAAGGTAAAATATATATTTTTAAATAAACAATGACTCTGTACCGGTACCCCCTGTATATAGCCTCCACATTGACTCGGTACTGGTACCCCCTGCATATAGCCTCCACATTGACCCTGTACCAGTACCACCTGTATATAGTCTCCACATCGACTCTGTACCGGTACCCTCTGTATATAGTCTCCACATTGACCCTGTACCGGTACCCCCTGTATATAGTCTCCACATTGACGCTGTACTGGTACCCCCTGTATATAGCCTCCACATTGACTCTGTACCGGTACCCCCCTGTATATAGCCTCCACTGACTCTGTACCGGTACCCCCTGTATATAGCCTCCACATTGACTCTGTACCGGTACCCCCTGTATATAGCCTCCACATTGACTCTGTACCGTAACACCCTGTATATAGCCTCCACATTGACTCTGTACCGGTACCCCCTGTATAGATCCTCCACATTGACTGTGTACCGGTACCCCCTGTATATAGCCTCCACATTGACTCTGTACCGGTACCCCCTGTATAGATCCTCATTATTGTTATGTACCATTCTTTTGTGTTAATTTTTTATTTTTTTTAACTTTAGTTTATATAGTAAATATTTTCTTAACTCTATTTGTTGAACTGCATTGTTGGTTAAGGGCTTGTAAGTAAGCATTTCCCGGTAAGGAAACAATACCTGTTGTATTCGGCGCATATTCCAATTTATTTTTAATTGGATTTAAACATTAGCATAGCAGGGCCTCAGTAGAGCAAAGTATTATTAATGAATGGATTGATAGGCTTAAATTAGAAATAGATTTTAAATTGTAGTTCTTTCCTCAAGTAGATACAGTACAGTACGTTTACGGCTGGGGGATGCTGCTTGGTGGAAATGTGGTGTAGGGGAATAAAAGGGTGGAAATGTAAGACAAGTTGCTGAGGTGGACAACGTTAACTTGAAACTTTGTAAAGAGGAAACGACACACAATTCAAGGTTGTTGCGTTCGCGTCTGTTAACGGATCGAGGTGGCTGAGGTGAAAGCCTCAGCGGGAGCCAAGGACCTCAGGTGAAACTCCCATCCAATTCTGGTTTATTTTATATCAGCAGGAGAGTAACAACTCCATCTGATTCACAGGGACCTTGTTCATTTTCTAAAGCAGGTACAAAGCCTAGTACAATACTTCAGATCACCCTTAATTGGTGGTAGACTGTAACAATATACCTCAGCTAACCTGTTCAGGGTGGTAGACTGTAACAATATACCTCAGCTAACCTGTTCAGGGTGGTAGACTGTAACAATATACCTCAGCTAACCTGTTCAGGGTGGTAGACTGTAACAATATACCTCAGCTAACCTGTTCAGGGTGGTAGACTGTAACAATATACCTCAGCTAACCTGTTCAGGGTGGTAGACTGTAACAAGGCTCAAGATTCAAGGCCTGGTTATTTCATGTTTATGAAGGTTTATGCAACTTCTACCTTATGAACCCGACAGTGGGTGGTATCTGTAACAAACGGCCTACAAGTTTAGAGATTACATGTTACCCCGGAATCCATATTACAGGTGGTACATATAGAAACCCGGTAGCTATATTCACGTCAAGGGAATTTAGCGAAAAGTTGTTATTTTGTTTTAGTTGTTTTTTGTGTGTGTTGCACTTGCATTCATTATGAATCCAATGATTATGAGAAGAAGTAAATGTATATAACTTATTTTAAATGTATGTAGTTCTGTCTTTGTAATGTACCTGTCCATTATGCATTACTATACGTTCTGTGGAAGAGTCGTTGCTGCTTTAGCACTAGCTAATTGGGATCCTAAATACATCCCAGCGTATAACAGACAGAGCCTTATCCCATGATGGTACCCTATTCTCTATGAAGTGTACTACTTTTGATGTTAGCAGTCATCTGCAGGAGGATATATGACATTTTCAGAAACCAGTTGTTGTGGTGGGACTGCGAGGGCTGTGCGATTCACACTAAGACCAGGTTAAGACACTGAGTTCTGATGGAGAGGTGAGGCTGCGTGTTTGGGAACAGACAGACAGACAGACAGACAGAGACCTGAGACAGCAGGGTATTTGAGGTGTAAAAATGTGCAGGATGGATTGATGATGGATGGATGAACTGAGTAACAAATCAAATCCTGAAGGAGAGATGTTTCCTCTGCCTCCCTATGAGCAGAGCCTGAATGAAAACACTTGACTTTGTGATTTAACACGACCATTAGATATAACGAGCGTATACATAACCAACTATAGACGGGTTGGTTGTTTAGCAACAAAACCGACGTGTGCGCAACTATAGGAATAAACAGACGGGGTTGGCTGAGAATGTTGATAACATGTAAACTATATTTGGTCTCCATTGTTTATTGAAAACATAAATACATTTTCACAATGAACACTTGTTGTCTCTCGAATACATCGTTACAGTTGTTGGTTAGCTAGCTAGCTAATTTTAGCCATATTAGCATAGACGTGACGACAGTCAAAACACTTCTAAACAAGACATGGTAAAACTAGCTAAAACGAGCCACCTAGGATTCCAAACATGGCAGCTTCTTGTCCCTGTTGTTGCTAGCTATCTGACCGTGCAGTATCACAACACGCACGCCTCCCGACCACATCAACACGCACGCCTCCCGGCCACATCGACACGCCGCGCACGCCCCCGGTCACATCATCGAAGCACACGCCTTCTGGCCACATCGATGCGCACGCCTTCCGGCCACATCGACACGCACGCCTCCCGGCCACATCGACACGCACGCCTCCCGGGCCACATCGACGGCCACATCGACGTGCACGCCTCCCGGCCACATCATCGAAGCGCACGCCCTCCGGCCACATCGATGCGCACGCCTTCCGGCCACATCAACGCGCACTCCTCCCGGCCACATCGACGCGCACGCCATCCGGCCACATCGACGCACACGCTTTCCGGCCACATCGAAGCGCACGCCCTTCTGGCCACATCGACACGCACGCCTTCCGGTCACATCGACGAGCTCGCATCATTTTCCTGATTTCAGCCAACCCGTCTGTTGACAGAGCTGCATTTCCTTTACAGCTCCCTGAGCTCTCTGGGACTAGATCACAATGATTCCTCACTAAACTGCTGTTCACACACACACACACACACACACACACACACACACACACACACACACACACACACACACACACACATACACACATACACACATACACACACACACACACACACACACACACACACACACACACACACACACACACACACACACACACACACACACACACACACACAAACACAAGTCCTTTGGTAAAGGCAAACGGGAATTATTGGGCCACGACATGGTTAAAACTCTAATTTTTATATCAAAATTAGAATGATGGTTAGTCCTTGCACACATAGCTCTGTCTGTGAATTTGACGGTGGATATATTTCTCCCTCAGCTGTTTACCTAAACAAGTGGTGGGGGTCCCACTTTGTTATCGTTTGAACTGCAGATTGCTGCTTAGCGGCAGCATTTTATTTGGCTTGTCATTTGATCAGAAATGAATCATCATAAGCAATATTCCTGCAGGACAAATAGAGATGTCTGATGAACAATGAGATGTCTGATGAACAATGAGATGTCTGATGAACAATGAGATGTCTGATGAACAGTGAGATGTCTGATGAACAGTGAGATGTCTGATGAACAATGTGATGTCTGATGAACAGTGAGATGTCTGATGAACAGTGATATGTCTGATGAACAATGAGATGTCTGATGAACAGTGAGATGTCTGATGAACAGTGAGATGTCTGATGAACAGTGAGATGTCTGATGAACAATGAGATGTCTGATGAACAGTGAGATGTCTGATGAACAGTGAGATGTCTGATGAACAATGAGATGTCTGATGAACAATGAGATGTCTGATGAACAGTGAGATGTCTGATGAACAATGTGATGTCTGATGAACAATGTGTTTTGTTGGAGTGTGTATAATAGAGGAAAAGTAAGATGAGGTGGAGAGGTGGTGATGTGGTTAGGTGGTGAGGTTAGGAGAGGAGGTTAGGAGAGGAGGTTAGGAGCTGAGGTTAGGTGGTGAGGTTAGGTGGTGAGGTTAGGAGAGGAGGTTAGGAGAGGAGGTTAGGAGCTGAGGTTAGGTGGTGAGGTTAGGTGGTGAGGTTAGGTGGAGAGGTTAGGTGGTGAGGTTAGGTGGAGAGGTTAGGGGAGGTGGTGAGGTTAGGTGGTGAGGTTAGGTGGTGAGGTTAGGTGGTGAGGTTAGGTGGTGAGATTAGGTGGTGAGGTTAGGAGAGGAGGTTAGGAGAGGAGGTTAGGAGAGGAGGTTGGGAGAGGAGATTAGGTGGAGAGGTTAGGTGCTGAGGTTAGGTGCTGAGGTTAGGTGGTGAGGTTAGGTGGTGAGGTTAGGTGGTGAGGTTAGGTGGTGAGGTTAGGTGGTGAGGTTAGGTGGAGAGGTTAGGTGGTGAGGTTAGGAGGTGAGGTTAGGAGGTGAGGTTAGGTGGTGAGGTTAGGTGGTGAGGTTAGGTGGAGAGGTTAGGTGATGAGGTTAGGAGGTGAGGTTAGGTGGTGAGATTAGGTGGAGAGGTTAGGGGAGGTGGTGAGGTTAGGTGGAGAGGTTAGGTGGAGAGGTTAGGTGGAGAGGTTAGGTGGTGAGGTTAGGTGGAGAGGTTAGGGGAGGTGGTGAGGTTAGGTGGAGAGGTTAGGGGAGGTGGTGAGGTTAGGTGGAGAGGTTAGGGGAGGTGGTGAGGTTAGGTGGAGAGGTTAGGGGAGGTGGAGAGGTTAGGTGGAGAGGTTAGGTGGAGAGGTTAGGTGGAGAGGTTAGGTGGTGAGGTTATGTGGTGAGGTGGTGAGGTGGTGAGGTGGTGAGGTGGTGAGGTGGTGAGGTTATGTGGTGAGGTGGTGATGTGGTGGTGGTGATGTGGTGAGGTGGTGAAGTTAGGTGGTGAGGGGAGATGGTGAGGTGGTGAGGTGAGGTGGTGAGGTTAGGTGGTGAGGTGGTGAGGGGAGATGGTGAGGTGGTGATGTGGTGATGTGGTGGTGGTGATGTGGTGAGGTGGTGAAGTTAGGTGGTGAGGGGAGATGGTGAGGTGGTGAGGTTAGGTGGTGAGGTGGTGAGGTGGTGAGGTGGTGAGGTGGTGAGGTTATGTGGTGAGGTGGTGATGTGGTGGTGGTGATGTGGTGAGGTGGTGAAGTTAGGTGGTGAGGGGAGATGGTGAGGTGGTGAGGTTAGGTGGTGAGGTTAGGTGGTGAGGTGGTGAGGGGAGATGGTGAGGTGGTGAGGTGGTGATGTGGTGGTGGTGATGTGGTGAGGTTAGGTGGTGAGGTGGTGAGGTGGTGATGTGGTGAGGTGGTGAGGTTAGGTGGTGAGGGGAGATGGTGAGGTGGTGAGGTTAGGTGGTGAGGTTAGGTGGTGAGGTGGTAAGGTGGTGATGTGGTGAGGTGGTGTGGTGAGGTGGTGATGTGGTGAGGGGAGATGGTGAGGTGGTGAGGTTAGGTGGTGAGGGGAGATGGTGAGGTGGTGAGGTTAGGAGGTGTGGTTAGGTGGTGAGGTGGTGAGGTGGTGAGGTGGTGAGGTGGTGATGTGGTGAGGTGGTGAGGGGAGATGGTGAGGTGGTGAGGTTAGGTGGTGAGGTTAGGTGGTGAGGTGGTAAGGTGGTGATGTGGTGAGGTGAGGTGGTGATGTGGTGAGGTGGTGAGGTGGTGAGGTGGTGAGGTGGTGAGGTTAGGTGGTGAGGTTAGGTGGTGAGGTGGTGAGGTTAGGAGGTGTGGTCAGGTGGTGAGTTGGTGATGTGGTGAGGTGGTGATGTGATGAGGTGGTGAGGTTAGGTGGTGAGGGGAGATGGTGAGGTTAGGTGGTGAGGTTAGGTGGTGAGGTTAGGTGGTGAGGTGGTGAGGTGGTGATGTGGTGAGGTGGTGAGGTTAGGTGGTGAGGGGAGATGGTGAGGTGGTGAGGTTAGGTGGTGAGGTTAGGTGGTGAGGTGGTAAGGTGGTGATGTGGTGAGGTGGTGTGGTGAGGTGGTGATGTGGTGAGGGGAGATGGTGAGGTGGTGAGGTTAGGTGGTGAGGGGAGATGGTGAGGTGGTGAGGTTAGGAGGTGTGGTTAGGTGGTGAGGTGGTGAGGTGGTGATGTGGTGAGGTGGTGAGGTTAGGTGGTGAGGGGAGATGGTGAGGTGGTGAGGTTAGGTGGTGAGGTGGTAAGGTGGTGAGGTGGTAAGGTGGTGATGTGGTGAGGTGGTGTGGTGAGGTGGTGATGTGGTGAGGTGGTGAGGTGGTGAGGTTAGGTGGTGAGGTTAGGTGGTGAGGTGGTGAGGTTAGGAGGTGTGGTCAGGTGGTGAGTTGGTGATGTGGTGAGGTGGTGATGTGATGAGGTGGTGAGGTTAGGTGGTGAGGGGAGATGGTGAGGTTAGGTGGTGAGGTTAGGTGGTGAGGTTTGGTGGTGAGGGGAGATGGTGAGGTTAGGAAGTGAGTTAGGTGGCGAGGTTAGGTGGCGAGGTTAGGTGGCGAGGTTAGGTGGCGAGGTTAGGTTAGGTCGTGAGGTTAGGTTAGGTGGTGAGGTTAGGTGGTGAGAGGGTGAGGGGAGGTGGTGAGGTTAGGTGGTGAGGTGGTGAGGGGAGGTGGTGATGTTAGGTGGTGAGGTGAGGGGATGAGGTGGGGTGGGGGTGAAGTGGTGAGGGGATGAGGTGGGGTGGTGGTGAAGTGGTGAGGGGATGAGGTGGGGTGAGGGTGAAGTGGTGAGGGGATGAGGTGGGGTGAGGGTGAAGTGGTGAGGGGAAGAGGTGGGGTGAGGGTGAAGTGGTGAGGTGAGGGGATGAGGTTGGGGGATGAGATGGGGTGGGGATGAGGTGGGGTGGGGGTGAAGTGGTGAGGGGATGAGGTGGGGTGGTGGTGAAGTGGTGAGGGGATGGGGTGGGGTGGGGGTGAAGTGGTGAGGGGATGAGGTGGGGTGAGGGTGAAGTGGTGAGGGGATGAGGTGGGGTGGTGGTGAAGTGGTGAGGGGATGAGGTGGGGTGTGGGTGAAGTGGTGAGGGGATGAGGTGGGGTGGGGGTGAAGTGGTGAGGGGATGAGGTGGGGTGGGGGTGAAGTGGTGAGGGGATGAGGGGAGGTGGGGGTGAAGTGGTGAGGTGAGGTGAGGGGATGAGGTGGGGGGATGAGGTGGGGTGGGGGTGAAGTGGTGAGGTGAGGGGATGAGGTGGGGTGGGGGTGAAGTGGTGAGGGGATGAGGTGGGGTGAGAGGATGAGGTGGGGTGGTGGTGAAGTGGTGAGGTGAGGGGATGAGGTGAGGGGATGAGGTGGTGAAGTGGTGAGGTGAGGGGATGAGGTGGGGTGAGGGTGAAGTTGTGAGGTGATGAGGTGGGTTGGTGGTGAAGTGGTGAGGTGAGGGGATGAGGTGGTGAAGTGGTGAGGTGAGGGGATGAGGTGGGGTGGTGGTGAAGTGGTGAGGGGATGAGGTGGGGTGGTGGTGAAGTGGTGAGGTGAGGGGATGAGGTGGTGAAGTGGTGAGGTGAGGGGATGAGGTGGGGTGAGGGGATGAGGTGGGGTGGTGGTGAAGTGGTGTGGTGAGGGGATGAGGTGGTGAAGTGGTGAGGTGAGGGGATGAGGTGGGGTGAGGGGATGAGGTGGGGTGGTGGTGAAGTGGTGAGGGGATGAGGTGGGGTGGTGGTGAAGTGGTGAGGGGATGAGGTGGGGTGGTGGTGAAGTGGTGAGGTGAGGGGATGAGGTGGGGTGAGGGGATGAGGTGGGGTGGTGGTGAAGTGGTGAGGGGATGAGGTGGGGTGGTGGTGAAGTGGTGAGGGGATGAGGTGGGGTGGTGGTGAAGTGGTGAGGTGAGGGGATGAGGTGGGGTGAGGGGATGAGGTGGGGTGAGGGGATGAGGTGGGGTGAGGGGATGAGGTGGTGAAGTGGTGAGGTGAGGGGATGAGGTTGGGTGAGGGGATGAGGTGGGGTGAGGGGATGAGGTGGTGAAGTGGTGAGGTGAGGCGATGAGGTGGGGTGAGGGGATGAGGTGGGGTGAGGGGATGAGGTGGGGTGAGGGGATGAGGTGGTGAAGTGGTGAGGTGAGGGGATGAGGTGGGGTGAGGGGATGAGGTGGGGTGAGGGGATGAGGTGGGGTGAGGGGATGAGGTGGTGAAGTGGTGGGGTGAGGGGATGAGGTGGGGTGAGGGGATGAGGTGGGGTGGTGGTGAAGTGGTGAGGTGAGGGGATGAGGTGGTGAAGTGGTGGGGTGAGGGGATGAGGTGGGGTGAGGGGATGAGGTGGGGTGAGGGGATGAGGTGGGGTGAGGGGATGAGGTGGGGTGAGGGGATGAGGTGGTGAAGTGGTGGGGTGAGGGGATGAGGTGGGGTGAGGGGATGAGGTGAGGTGAGGGGATGAGGTGGGGTGAGGGGATGAGGTGGGGTGAGGGGATGAGGTGGGGTGAGGGGATGAGGTGGGGTGAGGGGATGAGGTGGGGTGAGGGGATGAGGTGAGGTGAGGGGATGAGGTGGGGTGAGGGGATGAGGTGAGGGGATGAGGTGGGGTGAGGGGATGAGGTGGGGTGAGGGGATGAGGTGAGGTGAGGGGATGAGGTGGGGTGAGGGGATGAGGTGAGCACTACATTTCCATTTTTAAACAACTAATTGACTTCCATTTACATACATCAGATCAAGCCCAAACTGTGCGATGTAGTTGAGAGTTGTGAGTTTCCAACGGGCCTATACTCTACATAGTTTAGCATAGAAAACTCGATAATTAACTCCTATATCCATACTCCATTGTGCGCTTACACAGAGAGGGTGAGAAGAGACAGAAGACGTGCGATAGAGAGCTGTTGCTTCACCAGGTATCTCTACCAGAAAATATATGATCTAAGTGGTTGATCGTTGGTATTCAGCAGTCATAAAATTATGCCTTTATTTACTTTGAACAACTACTAAAACAGTGATTTTGTCAGACAGCATAGGCAGCAGCTCTCTAGAAAACAGATAATGACTTGGAATCTTATTTGCATTTATGAATGTGTTATTCAATGTTGTTTCGCTGGGCTATAGAAGTAAAAGGACAAATAAAAAATATATATTTAAAAAATATATTTATTATATCTAAAGGAGTCCTAAAATGTAAAATCTAATTTCTAAATGAACCATAGTATGTATAGCCATCTTAAAACCATTCCATATATCAGCTTAGAACTCCCCCACAACAGTTGAAGCTTTTTAAGAATCGATAATGATTCATAAAGTGATCAGCAGTTAAGGGCAGTCACTACCATCATGGGACTTGTATTGTTTTATTCTGTGTTGTTACAACATTATTACAAAAGAATTATTTAAAATCAAAAACCGTGATGAGTTTTTTTTTATAACCGAACCAAAACCGATCTTAAAGAAGCACTGATTGCTCAGCACTAATACACACACACGCACACACACACGCACACACGCACACACACACACACACACATAGGCCTACATGACCTAGATCTGAATGACCGAGGATAATCTGCTGTCATGTCGTGTGTTATGTTATTGAGGTGTTCTAGGTTAACACAGCTAGAATTTATTGCCACTTTATCTGGTGAGATTACCTCAGCGTTCTCTAATGGAACTGACAATAAGAAATTAGTGGAAATGACTGATGTTAGGATGAACTGTCCACCACTCCCGTCTCACCGCCCAGGAGCTCTCTTTCTGTCCACCACTCCCCTGTCTCACCTCCAAGGAGCTCTCTTTCTGTCCACTTCTGTCTCACCTCCCAGGAGCTCTCTTTCTGTCCACTTCTGTCTCACCTCCCAGGAGCTCTCTTTCTGTCCACCACTCCCCTGTCTCACCTCCAAGGAGCTCTCTTTCTGTCCACTTCTGTCTCACCTCCAAGGAGCTCTCTTTCTGTCCACCACTCCCCTGTCTCACCTCCCAGGAGCTCTCTTTCTATCCACTTCTGTCTCACCTCCCTGGAGCTCTCTTTCTGTCCACCACTCCCCTGTCTCACCTCCCAGGAGCTCTCTTTCTATCCACTTCTGTCTCACCTCCCTGGAGCTCTCTCTTTCTATCCACTTCTGTCTCACCTCCCAGGAGCTCTCTCTTTCTATCCACTTCTGTCTCACCTCCAAGGAGCTCTCTCTTTCTGTCCACTGCTGCCTCACCTCCCAACAGCTCTCTTTCTGTCCACCACTCACCTGTCTCACCTCCCAGGAGCTGTCTCTTTCTGTCCACTCCTGTCTCACCTCCCAGGAGCTCTCTCTTTCTGTCCACCACTCACCTGTCTCACCTCCCAGGAGCTCTCTCTTTCTGTCCACTTCTGTCTCACCTCCCAGGAGCTCTCTCTTTCTATCCACTTCTGTCTCACCTCCCAGGAGCTCTCTTTCTGTCCACTTCTGTCTCACCTACCAGGAGCTCTCTTTCTGTCCACTTCTGTCTCACCTCCCAGGAACTCTCTCTTTCTGTCCACTTCTGTCTCACCTCCCAGGAGCTCTCTTTCTGTCCACTTCTGTCTCACCTCCCAGGAGCTCTCTCTTTCTGTCCACTTCTGTCTCACCTCCCAGGAGCTCTCTTTCTGTCCACTTCTGTCTCACCTCCCAGGAGCTCTCTTTCTGTCCACTTCTGTCTCACCTCCCAGGAGCTCTCTCTTTCTGTCCACTTCTGTCTCACCTCCCAGGAGCTCTCTCTTTCTGTCCACTTCTGTCTCACCTCCCAGGAGCTCTCTCTTTCTGTCCACTTCTGTCTCACCTCCCAGGAACTCTCTCTTTCTGTCCACTTCTGCCATTTGCTGAGAACTGCCTCAACCCACCACCTTTCTGTTTAAGTAATGTCACCTACACTATGCAGTCAGTGTGTCTCCCTGATCCCAGATCAGATAGCCTTGTTGAAACCCATCTTGGTCGAATTACTCTGATGGGAGAAAATAATCGATAAGTACTGATCACAGATCAGATAGCCTTGTTAGAACCCAGCTTGGTAGAGTTACTGATCCGTGGCGATGGAGATCAAATCAAAGTTTATTTGTCACGTGCGCCGAATACAACAGGTTTACAGTGAAATGCTTACTTACTAACCAACAGTGCAATTTTTAAGTAAAAATAGGTATTAGGTGAACAATAGATAAGTAAGAAAATAAAACAACAGTAAAAAGACAGTGAATAATAACAGTAGCGAGGCTATATACAGTAGAGAGGCTATATACAGTAGAGAGGCTATATACAGTAGAGAGGCTATATACAGTAGGGAGGCTATATACAGTAGAGAGGCTATATACAGTAGAGAGGCTATATACAGTAGAGAGGCTATATACAGTAGAGAGGCTATATACATTAGAGAGGCTATATACAGTAGAGAGGCTATATACAGTAGCGAGGCTATATACAGTAGCGAGGCTATATACAGTAGCAAGGCTTTATACAGTAGAGAGGCTATATACAGTAGCGAGGCTATATACAGTAGAGAGGCTATATACAGTAGAGAGGCTATATACAGTAGAGAGGCTATATACAGTAGGGAGGCTATATACAGTAGAGAGGCTATATACAGTAGAGAGGCTATATACAGTAGAGAGGCTATATACAGTAGAGAGGCTATATACATTAGAGAGGCTATATACAGTAGAGAGGCTATATACAGTAGCGAGGCTATATACAGTAGCGAGGCTATATACAGTAGCAAGGCTTTATACAGTAGAGAGGCTATATACAGTAGCGAGGCTATATACAGTAGAGAGGCTATATACAGTAGAGAGGCTATATACAGTAGCGAGGCTATATACAGTAGAGAGGCTATATACAGTAGAGAGGCTATATACAGTAGAGAGGCTATATACAGTAGAGAGGCTATATACAGTAGCGAGGCTATATACAGTAGTGAGGCTATATACAGTAGTGAGGCTATATACAGTAGCGAGGCTTTATACAGTAGAGAGGCTATATACAGTAGAGAGGCTATATACAGTAGAGAGGCTATATACAGTAGAGAGGCTATATACAGTAGAGAGGCTATATACAGTAGAGAGGCTATATACAGTAGAGAGGCTATATACAGTAGAGAGGCTATATACAGTAGTGAGGCTATATACAGTAGCAAGGCTTTATACAGTAGAGAGGCTATATACAGTACAGAGGCTATAAACAGTAGCGAGGCTATATACAGTAGAGAGGCTATATACAGTAGCAAGGCTTTATACAGTAGAGAGGCTATATACAGTAGAGAGGCTATATACAGTAGCGAGGCTATATACAGTAGAGAGGCTATATACAGTAGAGAGGCTATATACAGTAGCGAGGCTTTATACAGTAGAGAGGCTACATACAGTGCAAGGCTTTATACAGTAGAGAGGCTATATACAGTAGCGAGGCTATATACAGTAGAGAGGCTATATACAGTAGCGAGGCTTTATACAGTAGAGAGGCTATATACAGTGCAAGGCTTTATACAGTAGAGAGGCTATATACAGTAGCGAGGCTATATACAGTAGAGAGGCTATATACAGTAGCGAGGCTTTATACAGTAGAGAGGCTATATACAGTGCAAGGCTTTATACAGTAGAGAGGCTATATACAGTAGCGAGGCTATATACAGTAGCGAGGCTATATACAGTAGCGAGGCTTTATACAGTAGAGAGGCTATATACAGTAGAGAGGCTATATACAGTAGAGAGGCTATATACAGTAGCGAGGCTATATACAGTAGAGAGGCTATATACAGTAGAGAGGCTATATACAGTAGCGAGGCTATATACAGTAGAGAGGCTATATACAGTAGAGAGGCTATATACAGTAGAGAGGCTATATACAGTAGCGAGGCTATATACAGTAGCAAGGCTTTATACAGTAGAGAGGCTATATACAGTAGCGAGGCTATATACAGTAGCGAGGCTTTATACAGTAGCGAGGCTATATACAGTAGAGAGGCTTTATACAGTTGCGAGGCTATATACAGTAGCAAGGCTTTATACAGTAGCGAGGCTTTATACAGTAGCAAGGCTTTATACAGTAGCGAGGCTTTATACAGGCACCGGTAAGTCGGGCTAATTGAGGTAGTATGTACATGTAGTTATGGTTAAAGTGACTATGCATATATGATGAACAGAGAGTAGCAGCAGCGTAAAAGAGGGGTTGGTGGGACACACACACAATGCAAATAGTCATTTCATTACCTGTTCAGGAATCTTATGGCTTGGGGGTAAAAGCTGTTGAGTCCTAGCTTTAGGTCCTAGACTTGGCGCTCCAGGACCGCTTGCCATGCGGTAGAAGAAAGAACAGTCTATGACTGGGTTGGCTGGGGTCTCTGACAATTTTTAGGGCCTACCACTCTCCGATCCAAACCATTGTTGTCAGCCATTCTAATAATGAGACGAGCCACTACCTCTCTTTTCCTGCTTAGCTCTTTCCCTCTCTCTATCTACCACTCTCTCGTGGAAAGACTGGAAAGAATCAACCAAAAACAGAATAGATTAGAATTCTCTCTCTCAATTCTATTCTAGTCAAAGGGTTTTACTGGCATGTTTAGTGGAATAGACAATAAACAAAAGGGAAATAATCAAGACAAATAAACAATGAGTAAACATCACAAAAGTTTTAAAATAATGTAGATATTTCAAATGTTACATTATTGGCTATGTACAGCGTTGTGACAATGTGAAACTAGTTGAAGTACGAAAGGGAAAATAAATAAAAACAGAAAAATATGTTGTTAGTGCTCTACTGGTTGACCTTTCCTTGACCTTTCCTGGTAACCCTTGACCTTTCCTGGTAACAGCAGTGTTGTAGTACTCGAGACCTGTCTTGTTCTCCAGTGGTTGCGTGTGTTCATGGATGATAAAGGAAGCCTGGCTTCCCCAAAACATTTACTCCCCCCCCCCCCCCAAAGAAATATATATAAACACATTAAAAAAATGTTTATCTTGTCTCTCTGTGTTTCATAATTTCTTCAATTCGCAAGAGGCTGAATGTATCTCACAGGAGAAAGCAAACAGCGCCCCTCTGTCTCTCCATAGGAAGATCATCTGTCTGATGCTGTCTGGTCCAAACGAGTATGACATTGTTGCCACCAGTAGCATTGAAGGCAAAGCGAAGCCAGTGAGAATCTGGCCTCCCTTGACAAAAATTATATATAAAAACATTCAACTGTGAATGGTCCGGGTGCAGCAAAACAAAAGAAAAGTGTCATTGAAGCTAGCTTTGATTTGGTGTCACTCCTATCAAAACCCATTGAAAGCAAACGTCATTGACAGAAAAACTTGGAATTGTTGCATCTCGTTGTGTTGTTGTCCTCCGGTGGCTAGCTAGCCACCTAGCTAAAATGGGCAATTATTTGACCTAATTCTCCGTCCTGGCCAATGATTATAACGGCGATTCTGATCCAACCATTAATTCGTACATTGTTGTGCCCCTGGCCTGAGAGGATGGAAGTTCAATAGCTAGATAAAGAAGGTTAATGTCAATTAACTTGCTAACGTTGCCCATGACTGGAAGTTAGGCTAACGAGCAAGAATCTTATTATGGTTTTTGCATTTTTCTAGTCTCGGTCCCCTTGTCCCCATGCCCGGTCTCGGTCTTGACTATGTCTCAGACCCCTTGTCCCCTGCCCGGTCTCGGTCTTGACTATGTCTCAGACCCCTTGTCCCCTGCCCGGTCTCGGTCTTGACTATGTCTCAGACCCCTTGTCCCCTGCCCGGTCTCGGTCTTGACTATGTCTCAGACCCCTTGTCCCCCGCCCGGTCTTGACTATGTCTCAGACCCCTTGTCCCCCTGCCCGGTCTCGGTCTTGACTGTCTCAGACCCCTTGTCCCCCGCCCGGTCTCGGTCTTGACTATGTCTCAGACCCCTTGTCCCCTGCCCGGTCTCGGTCTTGACTATGTCTCAGACCCCTTGTCCCCTGCCCGGTCTCGGTCTTGACTATGTCTCAGACCCCTTGTCCCCCTGCCCAGTCTCGGTCTTGACTATGTCTCAGACCCCTTGTCCCCCTGCCCGGTCTCGGTCTTGACTATGTCTCAGACCCCTTGTCCCCTGCCCGGTCTCGGTCTTGACTATGTCTCAGTCTTGACTATGTCTCAGACCCCTTGTCCCCCGCCCGGTCTCGGTCTTGACTATGTCTCAGTCTTGACTATGTCTCAGACCCCTTGTCCCCTGCCCGGTCTCAGTCTTGACTATGTCTCAGACCCCTTGTCCCTTGCCTGGTCTCAGTCTTGACTATGTCTCAGACCCCTTGTCCCCTGCCCGGTCTCGGTCTTGACTATGTCTCAGACCCCTTGTCCCCTGCCCGGTCTCGGTCTTGACTATGTCTCAGTCTTGACTATGTCTCAGACCCCTTGTCCCCTGCCCGGTCTCGGTCTTGACTATGTCTCAGACCCCTTGTCCCCTGCCCGGTCTCAGTCTTGACTATGTCTCAGACCCCTTGTCCCCTGCCTGGTCTCAGTCTTGACTATGTCTCAGACCCCTTGTCCCCCGCCCGGTCTCGGTCTTGACTATGTCTCAGACCCCTTGTCCCCTGCCCGGTCTCAGTCTTGACTATGTCTCAGACCCCTTGTCCACCGCCCGGTCTCGGTCTTGACTATGTCTCAGACCCCTTGTCCCCCGCCCGGTCTCGGTCTTGACTATGTCTCGGTCTTGACTATGACTCAGACCCCTTGTCCCCCGCCCGGTCTCGGTCTTGACTATGTCTCGGTCTTGACTATGTCTCAGACCCCTTGTCCCCCGCCCGGTCTCGGTCTTGACTATGTCTCGGTCTTGACTGTCTCAGACCCCTTGTCCCCTGCCCGGTCTCGGTCTTGACTATGTCTCAGACCCCTTGTCCCCTGCCCGGTCTCAGTCTTGACTATGTCTCAGACCCCTTGTCCCCTGCCCGGTCTCGGTCTTGACTATGTCTCAGACCCCTTGTCCCCTGCCCGGTCTCGGTCTTGACTATGTCTCAGACCCCTTGTCCCCTGCCCGGTCTCGGTCTTGACAATGTCTCAGACCCCTTGTCCCCTGCCCGGTCTCGGTCTTGACTCTGTCTTTCCCCCCCTCCTGTCTTCGTCTTCACTCTGAGTCGATTTGCTACGGTCTTGGTCTTGAATAAGCCTCGTTTTAGGTGGTCTCGAACACAACGCTGTGTAACAGGTTGAATCAAGATTGGATTTGTTTTAAAATGCTTTGTGGATCTGTGTAATCTGAGGAAAATGTGTCTAATATGGTCATACCTTTGTCAGGAAGTTTCCTCTCTCTCCTTCCTCCTCTCCCTAGGCAACACAGTGACTATGGTCTGGTTACAATGGACTCTCTTTCTTAATAAAAAATACAAAATAGCAAGACGGAGATCAGAGAGGTACATTTTTAATGAGTGCATTTCGCTTGCAACTAGCTTGCATGCAACTAGTTTGCATCAACTACCTTTAACTAAAACTACTGTAAAGGTCGTGACGTTCTGGAATGTCTTCCTCGTGAGTTGTTGGGAGAGTTTTCGAGACTATCCTCCCCCTCTCATTCTTAGCAGTGGCCAGCAGGAGAGGACAGAACAAAGAGAGCTCTTATAATTTTCCAATAGCCTCCTCCAGTGCCGGATCTGTATCTTATAGCATTTGAGCCCTACGGCGTGCAGTGACCAGAGAGGGTTATCGATCTTCATAAGGTCATGTTTTGTTGTCAAATAACCACCGCTGGAACCAGTGAGAGATCCTGACCTTTGTATTAATACCCATCTATTCACTACCGCTGCTGTTCCTCTATATTAGGATGTTAAGGTTGATTCGCTGTATCAACCCATGTATCAACCCATGTATCAACCCATGCATCAACCCATGCAAAACATCTACAGCAAGACAAGTGACAAGTCTGGATTGGGAAAGTGTTTCTCTCGTCTCCAGTCTACCTCCAGTGGCTAGATAATACAGCGCTGTGATTGGTGATAAAGAGTCAACAGTATATCCTGCTCAGATGACTTGACTGATAACCTCCCTGAGGGGTAGAAGTCATCGTGAGCCAGTCCATAAGAAATACAATAATAATAGATGAAATTGAGCGAAACCGCGTCCGCAGCAATCTCACAGCGCTTCACAGTTTATTTTCCGTAAAATAAAATTATTTTGATGTCACCGTGGATCTCGGGTTCACTCCTGCTCGAGAGGGGAAATTGTTTTTTTCATTAGCCATGGACAGTTTGGGTATTTCATTGTGTCTTTGAATAAGGCTTCAGGGAAGCACATACACACACACACTTATGTCTCTGAAGAGCACTCATCCCAGTGTATGGCCGTGACATCAAATGAAATACAAATACAAGAGCAGCTTCACGCTCTCATCATCGAAGCTCTCTCTCTCTCTATTCAGTTCAATGGTCTTTATTTGCATGGAAAACATAGAGTATGTTGACATTGCCAAAGCAAATGGAATAAATAAAATATACAAAAGGGAAATAAACACACTGCAATACTTCACCTAACGGAGATGGCAGTTTATCAATGTCTGATTTGTTTTCAAATTCTTTGTGGGTCTGTGTGATCTGTGGGAAATGTGTCTCTAATGTGATCATACATTTTACAGGAGGTTAGAAAGTGCAGCTCATAGCCTGTCTTCTCTTGAGAGCCAGGTCTGCCTATGACGGCCTCTCTGAATAGCAAGGCTGTGCTCACCGAGTCTGTACATAGTCAAGGATTTTCTTAATTTAGGGTCAGTCACAGTGGTCAGGTCTGTGTACTCTCACTGTGTACTCTCTGTTTAGGGAGAGATAACGTTGGAATTTGAGCTGTTTTTTTTGGTTGATTCTTTCTAGTGTGTCAAATAGTTGTCTTTTTGCTTTCTCATAATTTAGTTGTGTCCAAATCTGTTTCTGTCCTGGGGCTCTGTGGGGTCTGTTTGTGTTTGTGAACAGAGCCCCAGAACCGGCTGGCTGGACCGGCTGGCTGAGGGTACTCTTCTCTAGATTCATCTCTCTGTAGGTGAGGTCTTTGTGGTGGAATGTGTGGGCATCGCTTCCCTTTACGTGGTTGTAGAATTTAACAGCTCTTTTCTGGATTTTGATACTTAGCGGGTATAGTCATAATTCTGCTCGACATGCATTGTTTGGGATTTTCCATTGTACACATAGTATATTTCTTGCTTTATTGTTAGCTGAGTCTCGATTAGGTGTTTGTCCTAATTTGTGAATGATTGGTTGGTGACTCCAGACCTCACAACTACATAGAGCAATGGGTTTGATAATTGATTGAAGTGTTTTTAGCCATATCCTAATTGGGATATTGATTTTTTTATGTTCCTTTTGAAGGAATAGAAGGCCCAATTTGCCTTGCCTCTTCGATCGTTTACAGCTTTGTGGAAGTTACCTGTGGTGTCGATGTTTAGGCCGAGGTAGGTATAATTATGTGTGTGCTATAATATAATATATACAGTTGAAGTCGGAAGCGTAGGCAAATACATTTATACTCAGTTTTTCACAATTCCTGACATTTAATCCTAGTAAAATTTCTCTGTCTTAGGTCAGTTAGGATCACCACTTTATTTTAAGAATGTGAAATGTCAGAATAATAGTAGAGAGAATGATTTATGTCAGCTTTTATTTCTTTCATCACATTCCCAGTGGGTCAGAAGTTAACATACACTCAACTAGTATTTGGTAGCATTGCTTTAAATTGTTTAACTTGGGTCAAACGTTTCGGGTAGCTTTCCACAAGCTTCCCACAATAATTTGGGTGAATTTTGGCCCATTCATCCTGACAGAGCTGGTGTAACTGAGTCAGGTTTGTAGGCCTCCTTGCTCACAAATGCTTTTTCGGTTCTGCCCACACATTTTATATAGGATTGAGGTCAGGGATTTGTGATAGCCACTCCAATACCTTGACTTTGTTGTCCTTAAACCATTATTCCACAACTTTGGAAGTATGCTTGGGGTCATTGTCCATTTGGAAGACCCATTTGAGACCAAGCTTTAACTTCCTGATTGAGGTCTTGAGATGTTGCTTCAATATATCCACCTAATTTTCCAACCTCTTGATGCCATCTATTTTGTGAAGTGCACCAGTCCCTCCTGTAGCAAAGCACCCCCACAACATGATGCTGCCACCCCTGTGCTTCACGGTTGAGATGGTGTTCTTCGGCTTGCAAGCCTCCCCCTTTTTCCTCCAAACATAACGATGGTCATTATGGCCAAACAGTTCTATTTTTGTTTCATCAGACCAGAGGACATTTCTCCAAAAAGTACGATCTTTGTCCCCAAGTGCAGTTGCAAACAGTAGTCTGGCTTTTTTATGGCGGTTTTGGAGCAGTGGCTTCTTCCTTGCTGAGCGTTTCAGGTTATGTCGATATAGGACTCGTTTTACTGTGGATATAGATAACCTTTCAGGTTATGTCGATATAGGACTCGTTTTACTGTGGATATAGATACTTTTATATAGGTTTCCTCCAGCAACTTCACAAGGTCCTTTGCTGTTGTTCTGGGATTGATTTTCACATCACCAAAGTACGTTCATCTCTAGGAGACAGAATGTGTTTCCTTCCTGAGCGGTATGACGGCTACGTGGTCCCATGGTGTTTATACTTGCGTACTATTGTTTGTACAGATTAACGTGGTACCTTCAGGCGTTTGGAAATTGCTCCCAAGGATGAACCAGACTTGTGGAGGTCTTGGCTGATTTCTTTTGATTTTCCCATGATGTCAAGCCAAGAGGCACTGAGTTTGAAGGTAGGCCTTGAAATACATCCACAGGTACATCCAACTTTGTGTATGTAAACGTCTGACCCGCTGGAATTGTGATACAGTGAATTATAAATGAAATAATCTGTCTGTAAAAAATTGTTGGAAAAATTACTTGTTTACAAAGTAGATGTCCTAACTGACTTGCCAAAACTATAGTTTATTCACAAGAAATTTGTGGAGTGGTTGAAAAATCCACAGTTAGAAAATAGATGGCATCATGAGGTTGGAAAATTATGTGGATATATTGAAGCAACATCTTAAGACATCAGTCAGGAAGTTAAAGCTTGGTTTCAAATGGGTGTTCCAAATGGACAATGACCCCATGCATACTTCAAAAGTTATGGCAAAATGGCTTAAGTACAACAAAGTCAAGGTATTGGAGCGGCCATCACAAAGCTCTGACCTCAATCCTATAGAACATTTGTGGGCAGAACTGAAAAATTGTGTGCAAGCAAGGAGGCCGACAAACCTGACTCAGTTACACCAGCTCTGTCAGGAGGAATGGGCCAAAATTCACCCAACTTATTGTGGGAAGCTTGTGGAAGGCTTCCTGAAACATTTAACCGAAGTCAGACAATTTAAAGACAATGCTACCAAATACTAATTGAGTGTATGTAAACTTCTGACCCATTGGAAACAAGATGAAATAAATAAAAGCTGAAATAAATAATTCTCTACTATTATTCTGACATTTCACATTCTTAAAATAAAGTGGTGATCCTAACTGACCTACGACAGGGAATTTTTAGGATTAAATGTCAGGAATTGTGAAAAACTGAGTTTAAATGTACTTGGCTAAGGTGTATGTAAACTTCCGACTTCAACTGTACATATAACTAGGAATAAAGTGACTAAGCAACAGGATAAATAATAAACAGTAGCAGCAGTATATGTTGATGAGAAAGAAAAAAAAAGGGGGGTAAAAGTCTATAGTTATTTGGTTAATAACCGTCTATTTAGACGGTGTTCAGGGTCCAACTGGATCCTGGACTTCCTGGCTGCCCTTAAATGGTAGCGGTGGTTAACAATTCATCCTCCACGCTGACCCTCAACACGGGGGCTGGAGTCTTGTTCACCAAGATTCCAGCCAAAAGTGTTCTCTCTGCTACTGCACGGTAAGTGGTACCGAAGACTGGAACCAACAGGACCCTGAACAGCTTCTAACCCCAAGCCATAAGACTGCTAAATAGCTAATCAAATGGCTACACGGACAACCTGCGTTTTACCCTTTTTTGAAACTAACTCTCTTGCACTGACTCTTTGCACACACACTGGACTCTACCCACACACTCACACACACACACACACAAATGTGTATGTGACCAATAAAATGTTATTTGATTGCACAGCTAACCTTGTGGGAACATCTAGAGTCCCATTCAAAATCTTATTTCCCTAACCCATAACCTTAAACCGTACACTTACCCTAACCCAAAAACCTAACCATAATCCAACCCCTAACCCTCACCCTACAGTAATTCTAATCCTAATACTAATGCTAGCCTTAACCCCTTAGAAATAGTATTTGACCTTGTGAGGACCAAAAAAATATCCCACAGTTGGTCAAATTTCTGGTCCCCACAAGAATAGTTAAACATGTCCACATGTAACAGTATAACTTTACGTTGTCCCCTCGCCCCGACCCGGGCGCGAACCAGGGACCCTCTGCACACATCAACAACGGTCGCCCACGAAGCATCGTTACCCATCGCTCCACAAAGGCCGCGGCCCTTGCAGAGCAAGGGGCAACACTACTTAAGTCTCAGAGCAAGTGACGTAACTGATTGAAATGCTACTAGCGCGTACCCGCTAACTAGCTAGCCATTTCACATCCGTTACACTCACCCCCCTTTCAACCTCCTCCTTTTCCGCAGCAACCAGTGATCCGGGTCACGGCACCAATTAAACAGTATAACTTTACTTCGTCCCCTCGCCCCGGGCGCGAACCAGGGACCCTCTGCACACATCAACAACGGTTGCCCACGAAGCATCGTTACCCATCGCTCCACAAAGGCCGCGACCCTTGCAGAGCAAGGGGCAACACTACTAATAGATTTCAGAGCAAGTGACGTAACTGATTGAAATGCTACTAGCGCGTACCCGCTAACTAGCTAGCCATTTCACATCCGTTACACTCACCCCCCTTTCAACCTCCTCCTTTTCCGCAGCAACCAGTGATCCGGGTCACGGCACCAATTAAACAGTATAACCTGTCTAGGATCAGCGTGGCGCTAGCGGCACACCCCCCCCCCCCCACTGAAAAACCAGTGCCGCGAAATTCAAAAAAAATATATTTTTAAAATATTTAACTTTCACACATTAAAGTCCAATACAGCTAATGAAAGACACAGATCTTGTGAATCCAGTCAACATTTCCGATTTTTAAAATGTTTTACAGGGAAGACACAATATGTAAAGATGTACATCTATTACCTAAAAACACATTAGCATAATCCACCATCTTTTATTTGTCCACCAACACCAGTAGCCATCACCAATTCGGCTAAACTAAGATATTTATAGCCCCTAACCAACAAAAAAACTCATTAGATGACAGTCTGATAACATATTTATGGTATGGGATAGGTTTTGTTAGAAAAAAGTGCATATTTCAGGTAGATGGCATAGTTTACAATTGCACCCACCATCACAAATGGACTAGAATAATTACAATGAGCAACGTGTTTACCTAACTACTAATCATCAAACATTTCGTAAAAATACACAGCATACACGAATCGAAAGACACAGATCCTGTGAATACAGACAATATTTCAGATTTTCTAAGTGTCTTACAGCGAAAACACAATAAATCGTTATATTAGCTTAGCACATAGCAATTAGCAGCCCAGCATTGATTCTAGCCAAAGTGAGCGATAAAAGTCAACATCGCCAAAAGATATTAATTTTTTCACTAACCTTCTCAGAATTCTTCCGATGACACTCCTGTAACATCACATTACAACATGCATATACAGTTTGATCGAAAATGTTTATATTTAGCCACCAAAATCATGGTTAGACAATGTGAAATGTAACTCAGCTGGTCAGAATTTGTCCTTGCGCCACTTAGACAGTGATCTACTCTTATACATAAATACTCATAAACGTGACTAAAAAATATAGGGTGGACAGGGATTGATAGACAATTTAATTCTTAATACAATTGCGTTATTACATTTTTTAATTTATCCTTACTTTTCAATACAGTTTGCGCCAAGCGAAGCTACGTCAAAAAACATGGCGTCCTAAGCCACTAAAATGTTTCGACAGAAACACGATTTATCATAATAAAAATGTCCTACCTTGAGCTGTTCTTCCATCAGTATCTTGGGCAAAGGATCCTTTCTTGGGAGAAATCGTCTTTTGGTGGAAAGCTGTCCTCTTGCCATGTGGAAATGTCAACTACGTTCGGGATGAACTGAAAAGCGTGCCCAACTTTTCACATCGTTGCAAAAATAAATGTCCCAAAATCGCACTAAACGGATATAAATTGCTATAAAACGCTTTAAATTAACTACTTTATGATGTTTGTAACTCCTATAACGAGTGAAAAGATGACCGGAGAAATATAACAGGCTAAACTAACGCTTGGAACAGGAGAGGGTCGGTGTCTTCCACGCGCGTTACGCAGCAAGAAAAGACTTGCTAGCTAAAGGTTTTTTTCATTTGTAGGGCCTGTGAACGAGCAATCGACCCCGTTGGAATCGTCATCACGTAAAGGCATCCAGGGGAAGACGTAAGAAGTGTCCGTATAGTCATAGCAACGACAGTGCCCTTTTAACTGACTTCAGAAAAGTGGCCAACATTTCTCAAATCTGACTCCATGTCAGGGAAATTGCTGTAGAATGGGCTCTGTTCCACTTAGAGACAAAATTTCAACTCCTATAGAAACTATAGACTGTTTTCTATCCAATAATAATAATAATATGCATATTGTACGATCAAGGATTTTGTGGGAAGCCGTTTAAAAAATTAGCCACATTAGCATAAATAGTCTAAACAGCGCCCCCATCCC
>NW_026600342.1:105000-210865 GCF_029448725.1 Salvelinus fontinalis | reverse complement strand
TCAGCGTGGCGCTAGCGGCACACCCCCCCCCCCCCCACTGAAAAACCAGTGCCGCGAAATTCAAAAAAAATATATTTTTAAAATATTTAACTTTCACACATTAAAGTCCAATACAGCTAATGAAAGACACAGATCTTGTGAATCCAGTCAACATTTCCGATTTTTAAAATGTTTTACAGGGAAGACACAATATGTAAAGATGTACATCTATTACCTAAAAACACATTAGCATAATCCACCATCTTTTATTTGTCCACCAACACCAGTAGCCATCACCAATTCGGCTAAACTAAGATATTTATAGCCCCTAACCAACAAAAAAACTCATTAGATGACAGTCTGATAACATATTTATGGTATGGGATAGGTTTTGTTAGAAAAAAGTGCATATTTCAGGTAGATGGCATAGTTTACAATTGCACCCACCATCACAAATGGACTAGAATAATTACAATGAGCAACGTGTTTACCTAACTACTAATCATCAAACATTTCGTAAAAATACACAGCATACACGAATCGAAAGACACAGATCCTGTGAATACAGACAATATTTCAGATTTTCTAAGTGTCTTACAGCGAAAACACAATAAATCGTTATATTAGCTTAGCACATAGCAATTAGCAGCCCAGCATTGATTCTAGCCAAAGTGAGCGATAAAAGTCAACATCGCCAAAAGATATTAATTTTTTCACTAACCTTCTCAGAATTCTTCCGATGACACTCCTGTAACATCACATTACAACATGCATATACAGTTTGATCGAAAATGTTTATATTTAGCCACCAAAATCATGGTTAGACAATGTGAAATGTAACTCAGCTGGTCAGAATTTGTCCTTGCGCCACTTAGACAGTGATCTACTCTTATACATAAATACTCATAAACGTGACTAAAAAATATAGGGTGGACAGGGATTGATAGACAATTTAATTCTTAATACAATTGCGTTATTACATTTTTTAATTTATCCTTACTTTTCAATACAGTTTGCGCCAAGCGAAGCTACGTCAAAAAACATGGCGTCCTAAGCCACTAAAATGTTTCGACAGAAACACGATTTATCATAATAAAAATGTCCTACCTTGAGCTGTTCTTCCATCAGTATCTTGGGCAAAGGATCCTTTCTTGGGAGAAATCGTCTTTTGGTGGAAAGCTGTCCTCTTGCCATGTGGAAATGTCAACTACGTTCGGGATGAACTGAAAAGCGTGCCCAACTTTTCACATCGTTGCAAAAATAAATGTCCCAAAATCGCACTAAACGGATATAAATTGCTATAAAACGCTTTAAATTAACTACTTTATGATGTTTGTAACTCCTATAACGAGTGAAAAGATGACCGGAGAAATATAACAGGCTAAACTAACGCTTGGAACAGGAGAGGGTCGGTGTCTTCCACGCGCGTTACGCAGCAAGAAAAGACTTGCTAGCTAAAGGTTTTTTTCATTTGTAGGGCCTGTGAACGAGCAATCGACCCCGTTGGAATCGTCATCACGTAAAGGCATCCAGGGGAAGACGTAAGAAGTGTCCGTATAGTCATAGCAACGACAGTGCCCTTTTAACTGACTTCAGAAAAGTGGCCAACATTTCTCAAATCTGACTCCATGTCAGGGAAATTGCTGTAGAATGGGCTCTGTTCCACTTAGAGACAAAATTTCAACTCCTATAGAAACTATAGACTGTTTTCTATCCAATAATAATAATAATATGCATATTGTACGATCAAGGATTTTGTGGGAAGCCGTTTAAAAAATTAGCCACATTAGCATAAATAGTCTAAACAGCGCCCCCATCCCAAACAGGATAACTTTAATTCGTCCCCTCGCCCCGGGCGCGAACCAGGGACCCTCTGCACACATCAACAACGGTTGCCCACGAAGCATCGTTACCCATCGCTCCACAAAGGCCGCGGCCCTTGCAGAGCAAGGGGCAACACTACTAATAGATTTCAGAGCAAGTGACGTAACTGATTGAAATGCTATTAGCGCGTACCCGCTAACTAGCTAGCCATTTCACATCCGTTACACTCACCCCCCTTTCAACCTCCTCCTTTTCCGCAGCAACCAGTGATCCGGGTCACGGCACCAATTAAACAGTATAACTTTACGTCGTCCCCTCGCCCCAACACAGGCGCGAACCAGGGACCCTCTGCACACATCAACAACGGTTGCCCACGAAGCATCGTTACCCATCGCTCCACAAAGGCCGCGGCCCTTGCAGAGCAAGGGGCAACACTACTAATAGGTTTCAGAGCAAGTGACGTAACTGATTGAAATGCTACTAGCGCGTACCCGCTAACTAGCTAGCCATTTCACATCCGTTACACACACAAACACACACACACACACACTATTAGAACTGCTCCACATACGGTATTGCTACAGCTCAGTTCACTATCTATCCTTTTGCCTAGTCACTTTACCTGTACCTATATGCAGATTGCTACCTCAATAACCTCGTACCCCTAAACATCGACTTGGTACTGGTACACCCTGTATATAGCCATGTTATTACCTGGTACTCAAATCAAATCAAATCAAATTTTATTAGTCACATACACATGGTTAGCAGATGTTAATGCGAGTGTAGCGAAATGCTTGTGCTTCTAGTTCCGACAATGCAGTAATAACAACAAGTAATCTAACCTAACAATTCCACAACTACTACCTTATACACGCAAGTGTAAAGGGATAAAGAATATGTACATAAAGATATATGAATGAGTGATGGTACAGAACGGCATAGGCAAGATGCAGTACATGGTATAGAGTACGGTATATACCTATGAGATGAGTACTGTAGGGTATGTAAACATAAAGTGGCATAGTATAAAGTGGCTAGTGGTCCATGTATTACATAAGATGGCAATATGCAGTAGATGATATAGAGTACAGTATATACATATACATAAGAGATGTGTAATGTAGGGTATGTAAACGTTATATTAGGTGGCATTGTTTAAAGTGGCTGGTGGTACGTTTTTACATAATTTCCATCAATTCCCATTTTTAAAGTGGCTGGAGTTGAGTCAGTATGTTGGCAGCGGCCGCTAAATGTTAGTGGTGGCTGTTTAACAGTCTGATGGCCTTGAGATAGAAGCTGTTTTTCAGTCTCTCGGTCCCTGCATTGATGCACCTGTACTGACCTCGCCTTCTGGATGATAGCGGGGTGAACAGGCAGTGGCTTGGGTGGTTGTTGTCCTTGATGATCTTTATGGCCTTCCTGTGACATCGGGTGGTGTAGGTGTCCTGGAGGGCAGGTAGTTTGGCCCGGGTGATGCGTTCTGCAGACCTCACTACCCTCTGGAGAGCCTTACGGTTGTGGGCGGAGCAGTTGCCGTACCAGGCGGTGATACAGCCCGACAGGATGCTCTCGATTGTGCATCTGTAGAAGTTTGTGAGTGCTTTTGGTGACAAGCCGAATTTCTTCAGCCTCCTGAGGTTGAAGAGGCGCTGCTGCGCCTTCTTCACAACGCTGTCTGTGTGGGTGGACCAATTCAGTTTGTCCGTGATGTGTACACCGAGGAACTTAAAACTTTCCACCTTCTCCACTACTGACCCGTCGATGTGGATAGGGGGGTGCTCCCTCTGCTGTTTCCTGAAGTCCACAATCATCTCCTTTGTTTTGTTGACGTTGAGTGTGAGGTTATTTTCCTGACACCACACTCCGAGGGCCCTCACCTCCTCCCTGTAGGCCGTCTCGTTGTTGTTGGTAATCAAGCCTACCACTGTAGTGTCGTCCGCAAACTTGATGATTGAGTTGGAGGCGTGCATGGCCACGCAGTCGTGGGTGAACAGGAAGTACAGGAGAGGGCTCAGAACGCACCCTTGTGGGGCCCCAGTGTTGAGGATCAGCGGGGTGGAGATGTTGTTACCTACCCTCACCACCTGGGGGCGGCCCGTCAGGAAGTCCAGGACCCAGTTGCACAGGGCGGGGTCGAGACCCAGGGTCTCGAGCTTGATGACGAGTTTGGAGGGTACTATGGTGTTAAATGCTGAGCTGTAGTCGATGAACAGCATTCTCACATAGGTATTCCTCTTGTCCAGATGGGTTAGGGCAGTGTGCAGTGTGGTTGCGATTGCGTCGTCTGTGGACCTATTGGGTCGGTAAGCAAATTGGAGTGGGTCTAGGGTGTCCGGTAGGGTGGAGGTGATATGGTCCTTGACTAGTCTCTCAAAGCACTTCATGATGACGGAAGTGAGTGCTACGGGGCGGTAGTCGTTTAGCTCAGTTACCTTAGCTTTCTTGGGAACAGGAACAATGGTGGCCCTCTTGAAGCATGTGGGAACAGCAGACTGGGATAAGGATTGATTGAATATGTCCGTAAACACACCAGCCAGCTGGTCTGCGCATGCTCTGAGGACGCGGCTGGGAATGCCGTCTGGGCCTGCAGCCTTGCGAGGGTTAACACGTTTAAATGTTTTACTCACCTCGGCTGCAGTGAAGGAGAGCCCGCAGGTTTTGGTAGCGGGCCGTGTCAGTGGCACTGTATTGTCCTCTTCGCTGGCAAAAATGTTATTTAGCCTGTCTGGGAGCAAGACATCCTGGTCCGCGACGGGGCTGGTTTTCTTTTTGTAATCCGTGATAGACTGTAGACCCTGCCACATACCTCTTGTGTCTGAGCTGTTGAATTGCGATTCTATTTTGTCTCTGTACTGGGACTTTGCCTGTTTGATAGCCTTGCGGAGAGAATAGCTACACTGTGTGTATTCGGTCATGTTTCCGGTCACCTTGCCCTGGTTAAAAGCAGTGGTTTGCGCTTTCAGTTTCACGCGAATGCTGCCGTCAATCCACGGTTTCTGGTTTGGGAATGTTTTAATCGTTGCTGTGGGTACGACATCGTCAATGCACTTCCTAATGAACTCGCTCACCGAATCAGCATATTCTTCAATGTTGTTGTTGGACGCAATGCGGAACATATTCCAATCCGCGTGATCGAAGCAGTCTTGAAGCGTGGAATCAGATTGGTCGGACCAGCGTTGAACAGACCTGAGTGCGGGAGCTTGTTGTTTTAATTTCTGATTGTAGGCTGGAATCAACAAAATGGAGTCGTGGTCAGCTTTTCCGAAAGGGGGGCGGGGGAGGGCCTTATATGCGTCGCGGAAGTTAGTACAACAGTGATCCAGAGTTTTGCCAGCCCTGGTAGGACAATCGATGTGCTGATAGAATTTAGGGAGTTTTGTTTTTAGATTAGCCTTGTTAAAATCCCCAGCTACAATGAATGCAGCCTCAGGGTGTGTGGTTTCCAGTTTACAGAGAGTCAGATAGAGTTCGTTCAGGGCCATCGATGTGTCTGCTTGGGGGGGAATATATACGGCTGTGATTATGACCGAAGAGAATTCCCTTGGTAGATAATGCGGTCGACATTTGATTGTGAGGAGTTCTAGATCAGGTGAACAGAATGACTTGAGTTCCTGAGTGTTGTTATGATGATCACACCACGTCTCATTAATCATGAGGCATACCCCCCCGCCCCTCTTCTTACCAGAAAGATGTTTGTTTCTGTCTGCGCGATGCGTTAAGAAACCAGCTGGCTGCACCGACTCCGTTAGCGTCTTTTGAGTTAGCCATGTTTCCGTGAAGCAGAGCACGTTGCAATCCCTGATGTCTCTCTGGAATGTTACCCGTGCTCGGATTTCATCGACCTTATTGTCAAGACTGGACATTGGCGAGTAGTATGCTAGGGAGTGGAGCGCGATGTGCCCGTCTCCGAAGCCTGACCAGGAGACCGCTACGTTTGCCCCTTTTACGGCGTCGCGTAGGCTCCCCGGCTGGGATCAGGTCCATTGTATTGGGTGGAAGGCAAAACACTGGATCCGTTTCGGGAAAGTCATATTCCTGGTAGGAACGGTGGTTAGTTGACGTTAATCGTATATTCAGTAGTTCCTCCCGACTGTATGTAATGAAATCTAAGATCACCTGGGGTACCAATGTAAGAAATAACACATAAAAAAACAAAATACTGCATATTTTCCAAGGAACGCGAAGCGAGGCTGCCATCTCGCTCGGCGCCGGAAGTAGTAAGCCACTGTATATAGCCATGTTATTACCTGGTACTCTGTAAATAGCCATGTTATCACCTGGTACTCCCTGTATATAGCCATGTTATCACCTGGTACTTCCTGTATATAGCCATGTTATTACCTGGTACTCCCTGTATATAGCCATGCTATTACCTGATACTCTGTAAATAGCCATGTTATCACCTGGTACTCCCTGTATATAGCCATGTTATTACCTGGTACTCCCTGTATATAGCCATGTTATTACCTGGTACTCCCTGTATATAGCCATGTTATTACCTGGTACTCCCTGTATATAGCCATGTTATTACCTGGTACTCCCTGTATATAGCCATGTTATTACCTGGTACTCCCTGTATATAGCCATGTTATTACCTGGTACTCTCTGTATATAGCCATGTTATTACCTGGTACTCTCTGTATATAGCCATGTTATTACCTGGTACTCCCTGTATATAGCCATGGTATTACCTGGTACTCCCTGTATATAGCCATGGTATTACCTGGTACTCCCTGTATATAGCCATGGTATTACCTGGTACTCCCTGTATATAGCCATGTTATTACCTGGCACTCCCTGTATATAGCCATGTTATTACCTGGTACTCCCTGTATATAGCCATGTTATTACCTGGTACTCCCTGTATATAGCCATGTTATTACCTGGTACTCCCTGTATATAGCCATGGTATTACCTGGTACTTCCTGTATATAGCCATGTTATTACCTGGTACTCCCTGTATATAGCCATGGTATTACCTGGTACTCCCTGTATATAGCCATGTTATTACCTGGTACTCCCTGTATATAGCCATGTTATTACCTGGTACTCCCTGTATATAGCCATGTTATTACCTGGTACTCCCTGTATATAGCCATGTTATTACCTGGTACTCCCTGTATATAGCCATGTTATTACCTGGCACTCTCTGTATATAGCCATGTTATTACCTGGTACTCCCTGTATATAGCCATGTTATTACCTGGTACTCCCTGTATATAGCCATGGTATTACCTGGTACTCCCTGTATATAGCCATGTTATTACCTGGTACTCCCTGTATATAGCCATGTTATTACCTGGTACTCCCTGTATATAGCCATGTTATTACCTGGTACTCCCTGTATATAGCCATGGTATTACCTGGTACTCCCTGTATATAGCCATGTTATTACCTGGTACTCCCTGTATATAGCCATGTTATTACCTGGTACTCCCTGTATATAGCCATGTTATTACCTGGTACTCCCTGTATATAGCCATGTTAATACCTGGTACTCCCTGTATATAGCCATGTTATTACCTGGTACTCCCTGTATATAGCCATGTTATTACCTGGTACTCCCTGTATATAGCCATGTTAATACCTGGTACTCCCTGTATATAGCCATGTTATTACCTGGTACTCCCTGTATATAGCCATGTTATTACCTGGCACTCTCTGTATATATCCATGTTCTTTTTTAACTAGTTATTGTTATTCATTATTCGCTGTGTATTTATTTATTGTGTTGTTATTTCTATTCCATATGTATTTGTATCTTCAACTCTGCATTGTTGGAAAAGGGCCCGTCAGTAATCATTTTACCGTTAGTCTACACCTGCTGTTAACATCAGATCAAGCGTTCCCTTTCAGTTAAACATGACGCCTGGTTTGAATGTGTTTGGCTGTATCACAACCTATTAATCATACTGCTATTTCAAGTGCTAAGTACGTTTTACATTTTAAAATAGCCAACATTAGTACTCTGATATTATTACAGGCTAACAAATATTTTATATTGAATCAAAGTCTCATCTGTGGCTGGCCCCATTGTTATACAGAGTAGGTAGAGGTGAGATGAATGTCAATGGGAGTGTGTTTAATGCATTCTCATTCTCAAACACTCATACGCACACAAAGAACACACACACACACACACACAAACACACACAGAGTCGTGCTGAGTCTGGGTGGTGCAGGCAGTGCTGTGCAGATGAAGGCCCATGAAATATGTATGTTTCTCAGCTATGTGTTTCATAAGAGGTAGTCATTGAGGATTCCGCTCCCATCTATATTATAGGAACAGCAGGAATATCCATCACACAGTCAATGTGGTTGGTAGAGTAGATGAGACCGGAGACATACTGGGGAGAATGACTGGTGGGGAATACAGGAGTAGAGGATGGAGGTGAAGAGACGTTAGACAGATTCCCAATGTAATTATGGACAGATGAATTCTCTCTCTACTAGTAGTAGGTGACATTGTTAGTAGAGGAGAGGGGTGGTGAAAAGACAGTGTACAGGATGATCAGTGTACAGGATACACAGTGTACAGGATGATCAGTGTACAGGATACACAGTGTACAGGATACACAGTGTACAGGATACATAGTGTACAGGATACACAGTGTACAGGATGATCAGTGTACAGGATACACAGTGTACAGGATACATAGTGTACAGGATACACAGTGTACAGGATGATCAGTGTACAGGATACATAGTGTACAGGATGATCAGTGTACAGGATACATAGTGTACAGGATGATCAGTGTACAGGATACACAGTGTACAGGATACACAGTGTACAGGATGATCAGTGTACAGGATACATAGTGTACAGGATGATCAGTGTACAGGATACATAGTGTACAGGATGATCAGTGTACAGGATACATAGTGTACAGGATACAGTGTACAGGATACACAGTGTACAGGATGATCAGTGTACAGGATACATAGTGTACAGGATGCTCAGTGTACAGGATGATCAGTGTACAGGATGCTCAGTGTACAGGATGCTCAGTGTACAGGGTGAAGATGGTTAGTCAATTGGAAGATTATTTTGCAGTTGTTCTTCCCAGTTGTACTTTATCCTAGTCAATAGTTATAATGCATTATGATGCAGTTACAATACATTGCAAGACTTGTCCAAAGCAGAGTGGGCCCTTATGACGCCATTATAATGTCTCGTAATGATGCTGAATGAACCCTGGTATTTCTTCACTCTTTGACGTCTGTTTCTCACAGGAAAACCCTTACATGTGCAACAACGAGTGTGACGCCTCCACAGATGAACTAGCCCATCCTCCGGAGCTCATGTTCGACTTCGAGGGCCGCAACCCCACAACCTTCTGGCAATCCAGTTCGTGGAATACGTTCCCCAAACCCCTGGAGGTCAACATCACACTGTCCTGGAACAAAACTATCGAGCTGACGGACGACATCATCCTCACCTTCGAGTCCGGCCGCCCTGAGCAGATGCTTCTGGAGAAATCGTTAGACTATGGTAAAACCTGGACCCCTTACCAGTTCTACGCTACCGACTGCCTCGACGCCTTCACCATGGAGCCCAAGACGGTTAACGAGCTGACACAGCGAACCCTCCTCGACATCATCTGCACCGAGGACTACTCCCGAGGCTACGTGTGGAAGTACGATAAAACCGTCCGTTTCGAGATCAAGGATCGGTTCGCGCTGTTCGCCGGACCGCGGCTGCACAACATGGCATCGCTGTACGGTCAACTGGACACCACCAGGAATCTGCGGGACTTCTTCACGGTGACGGATCTGAGGATACGGCTGCTGAAACCGGCCACCGGGGCCACCGTGGTGGATGAGAACAACCTGTCCAGATACTTCTACGCCATCTCTGACATCAAGGTGCAGGGCAGGTAAGAGAGATGGTTAATTAGTTTTTATTTAAAAAAAGTTCTATTCCATTGAGATCATAGATCTATTTTACTATAGAGAGACCGGTACCAAGAAATATTGTATTGTGTGCCAAAGTATTTGTGAATGCTTTAAACGGATCTAGGAACAAAGTTAGTTTGTTTCATTGTATTTGGTTTGGCTGTGGTCAGGCTGCTCCAATCTACAGGTAATCTACAAAACAAACGAAACACCAAAATAAAGTTTCTTACTAAGGCGCCTTACTAAGGTTTCCTACACAAGCCGCCAGAACAGCTTCAATGCGCCTTGGCATAGATTCTAGGTATTTTATTAGAGTCACCATTAGCTGTTGTGAAGGTAGCAGCGACTCTTTCTGGGTTCCACACAAAACATGACATAATATAGAACATTAATAGACAAGAACATCTCAAGGACAGAACTACATACATTTTAAAATGGCACACAGCCTGCATATCAATACATACACACACACAATATGGCCAAAAGTATGTGGACACCTTTTAAAATCAGTGGATTCAGCTATTTCAGCCACCCCCGTTGCTGACAAGTGTATGGAATTGAGCACACAGCCATGCAATCTCCATAGACAAACATTGGCAGTAGAATGGCCTTACTGATGAGCTCAGTCAATGGATGCCACCTTTCCAACACCGTCAATGGATGCCACCTTTCCAACATGTCAGTTCATCAAATGTCTGCCCTGCTAGAGCTGCCGCGGTCAACTGTAAGTGCTGTTAATGGGAAGTGGAAACATCTAGAAGCAACAACAGCTCAGCCGTGAAGTGGTAGGCCACTCAAGCTCACAGAACAGGACCTCCGAGTGCTGAAGCATGTAGCGCATAAAAATCGTCTGTCCTCGATTGCGACACACACTACCGAGTTCCAAACTGCCTCTTGAAGCAACGTCATCACAATAAATGTTCATTGGGAGCTTCTTTGAAATTTGGTGGAGGAATAATTGTCTGGGGCTGTTTTTCATGGTTCAGGTTAGACCGCTTAGTTCCAGTGAAGAGAAATCTTAACGCTACAGCATACAATGACATTCTAGACGATTCTGTGCTTCCAACTTTGTGGCAACAGTTTGGGGAAGACCCTTTCCTGGTTCAGCATGACAATGCCTCTGTGCACAAAGCGAGGTTCATACAGAAATGGTTTGTCGAGATCGGTGTGGAAGAACTTGACTGGCCTGCAGAGCCCTGACCTCAACCCCATCAAGCACCTTTGGTATTCATTGGAACGCCAACTGCGAGCAAGGCCTTATCACCCAATTTTTTTTTTGATTTAACCTTTATTTAACCAGGTAAGGTAGTTGAGAACAAGTTCTCATTTACAACTGCAACCTGGACAAGATAAAGCAAAGCAGTGCGACAGAATCAACAACACAGAGTTACATGGAATAAACAAGCGTACAGTCAATAACACAATAGAAAAAAAAGAAAGTCTATATAAAGTGTGTGCAAATGGCACGAGGTGGTATGGCAATAAATAACGACTAGAGCATACAGTGGTGGCTGGTATAAGGAGCTTTGGTAACAAAACGGATGGCACTGTGATAGACTGCATCCAATGTTCTGAGTAGAGTATTGGAAGCTATTTTGTAAATGACATCGCCGAAGTCGAGGATCGGTAGGATAGTCAGTTTTACTAGGGTAAGTTTGGCGGCGTGAGTGAAGGAGGCTTTGTTGCGAAATAGAAAGCCGATTCTAGATTTGATTTTGGATTGGAGAAGTTTGATATGAGTCTGGAAGGAGAGTTTACAGTCTAGCCAGACACCTAGGTATTTGTAGTTGTCCACGTATTCCAGGTCAGAACCGTCCAGAGTAGTGATGCTAGTCGGGAGGGCGAGTGCGGGAAGCAAACGGTTGAAAAGCATGCATTTGGTTTTGCTAGCGTCTAAGAGCAGTTGGAGGCCACGGAAGGAGTGTTGTATGGCATTGAAGCTCGTTTGGAGGTTTGTTAACACAGTGTCCAAAGAAGGGCCAGAAGTATACAGAATGGTGTCGTCTGCGTAGAGGTGGATCAGGGAATCACCAGCAGCAAGCGCGACATCGTTGATATATACAGAGAAAAGAGTCGGCCCGAGAATTGAACCCTGTGATACCCCCATTGAGACTGCCAGAGGTGCAGACAACAGGTCCTCCGTTTTGACACACTGAACTCTGTCTGATAAGTAGTTTGTGAACCAGGCGAGGCAGTCATTTTTACATTTACATTTAAGTCATTTAGCAGACGCTCTTATCCAGAGCGACTTACAAATTGGAAAGTTCATACATATTCATCCTGGTCCCCCCGTGGGAATTGAACCCACAACCCTGGCGTTGCAAGCGCCATGCTCTACCAACTGAGCCACACGGGACCAAACACTTGAGAAACCAAGGCTGTTGAGTCTGCCGATAAGAATATGGTGATTGACAGAGTCGAAAGCCTTGGCCAGGTCGATGAAGACGGCTGCACAGTACTGTCTCTTATCGATGGCGGTTATGATATCGTTTAGGACCTTGAGCGTGGCTGAGGTGCACCCGTGGACAGCTTGGAAACCGGATTGCACAGCGGAGAAGGTACGGTGGGATTCAAAATGGTCAGTGATCTGTGTCGGACCTCACTAATGCTCTTGTGACTGAATGGAAGCAAGTCCCCGCAGCAATGTTCCGTCATCTAGTGGAAAAACTTCCCAGAAGAATGGAGGCTGTTATAGCAACAAAAGGGGGGGACCAACTACATATTAATGCCCATGATCTTGGAATGAGATGTTCGACAATCAGGTGTGCACATACTTTTGTGTATCTAGGTCAAATAGGCAAGAAGCATTGTGCCATGAGGTGTTTTTTTTTAACAAGGTTTGCTGCTGATTTGAGCAATATGAGATTGAAGGGAGTTTCATGCCTTAATGGCTCCATATAATATAGTACCCTTTCTTCAATTTGTTCTGGATTTGAGCACTGTTAAAATACCTCTGGTGGCATGTCTGGTGGGGTAAGTGTGTGTGTCAAAACTGTGTGTAAGTTGACTATGCAAACAATTTGGAACAAAGTTCTACAGCATTAGTAAAAATGTGATCGATACATGTGGATGATCTTGTTCCTGTAGTGTTTGTAAACACCCTGGTAGGTTGATTAATAACCTGAACCAGATTACAGACACCGGTTACAGTAAGAAGCTTCCTCTTGAGCGGACAACTTGATGAAAACCAGTCAATATTCAGGTCCCCAATAAAGTAGACCTCTCTGTTTACATCACATACGCTATCAAGCATTTCACACATATGATTTAGATACTGACTCTTCGCACTTGGTGGCCTACGGCAACACTTCAAAATAATAGGCTTTAGAACCTGCAACCACACTTACATTACATTTAAGTCATTTAGCAGACGCTCTTTTCCAGAGCGACTTACAAATTGGAAAATTCATACATATTCATCCTGGTCCCCCCGTGGGAATTGAACCCACAACCCTGGCGTTGCAAGCGCCATGCTCTACCAACTGAGCCACACGGGACCACACTTGACATGATATCTTCTCTAAGCATTGCATGGATATGGCTCTAAAAACATATCTATCTATTTAACCTTTATTTAACTAAGAAATTCAGTTGTGAACAAATTTTTTTCAATGACGGCCTAGGAACAGTGGGTTAACTGCCTTGTTCAGGGGCAGTACGGCAGATTTTTACCTTGTCAGCTCAGGGATTTGATCTTGCAACCTTTCGGGTTACTAGGCCAACACTCTAACCACTAGGCTACGCTGCCGCCCCTCCACTCTAACCACTAGGCTACGCTGCCGCCCCTCCACTCTAACCACTAGGCTACGCTGCCGCCCCTCCACTCTAACCACTAGGCTACGCTGCCGCCCCTCCACTCTAACCACTAGGCTACGCTGCCGCCCCTCCACTCTAACCACTAGGCTACCTGCCGCCCCTCCACTCTAACCACTAGGCTACGCTGCCTTCCCTCCACTCTAACCACTAGGCTACGCTGCCGCCCCTCCACTCTAACCACTAGGCTACGCTGCAGCCAAAAGCAGAAAGCAGCAGTCCCAGAACTGATTCCAACCGCGCCGTGGGAGCCAAACTCAAAAGGTAGCTAGCTAGTAACCAAACTGTTTCAAAACAACATATCGAGTTCTCCCCCTTTTTCCACATCCCCTCTATTGGAGGGATGCGACACCATTCGTCCCTGAGAAATTCCATAATTTGGTGTTTTCTTGATGGTGGTGGAAAACGCTGTCTCAGAATCTCCCATAAGTGTTCAATTGTGTAGAGATCTGGTGACTGAGACATGCACGCAGGCGCAAACACACACATAAAGGTGTAAATACTTAAGTAAAAATACTATAAAAAGTACTACTTAAGTAGTTTTTTGGGGTATCTGTAGTTTACTATTTATATTTTAACCAACTTTTAATTTTACTTCACTACATTCCTAAATAAAATAATGTACTTTTTATTCCATGCATTTTTCCTGACACCCAAAAGTACTCATTACATTTTGATAGAAAAATTGTCCAATTCACACACTTATCAAGAGAACATCCCTGGTCATCCCTAATGCCTCTGATCTGGCGGACTCACTAAACACAAATGCTTCGTTTGTAACTCGTGACTCACCACCTGGATTCGTTCTTATGTATCAACATTTGAAATGGTGTTTTTTACATTATATGAAAGTAGAGGCTCAGAGCTACAAAATGGTATATCATACACTGCATTTGAGTAACAATGGGAAAGTAATTCTGCTTTGAATCAACAAGAAAATCGCCTGTTTTGCTATCTAGTGAAGAGCTCTTGTCGACACCCATTCAGCATCGTTCACACCCTCACCCTAAGCCCCACCCATCCCTCATCCTTCACCCTAAGCCCCACCCATCCCTCATCCTTCACCCTAAGCCCCACCCATCCATCATCCCTCACCCTAAGCCCCACCCATCCCTCATCCATCACCCTAAGCCCCACCCATCCCTCATCCCTCACCCTAAGCCCCACCCATCCCTCATCCCCCACCCTAAGCCCCACCCATCCCTCATCCCTCAGCCTAAGCCCCACCCATCCCTCATCCCTCACCCTAAGCCCCACCCATCCCTAATCCCTCACCCTAATCCCCACCCATCCCTCATCCCTCACCCTAAGCCCCACCCATCCCTCATCCCTCAGCCTAAGCCCCACCCATCCCTCATCCCTCACCCTAAGCCCCACCCATCCCTCATCCCTCACCCTAAGCACCACCCACCCCTCATCCCTCACCCTAAACCCCACCCATCCCTCATCCCTCAGCCTAAGCCTCACCCATCTCGCTTCGCTCTCGAAGCGCACACTTGACGCTCTGGCCGATGATTAGTTTACCTCTGATTAACATGAAAACAGCCTAACAAACTCTGATGGCAACAATTTCATTACACTTTTTTTTACAGACGTTTACTGACACTAGCCATATTCAACGGGTGTTGTACACACGTCACGTAACGTTAGCTAACGAGCCAGCCAGCCAACGTTAGCTAGTTAAACAAAAGTGCTGGGAGCTAACCAACCATGTTAAATGTTAGCTACCTAACATAAGGAATGTGAAATGGTTTATAGTTTTACTTTTGATACTTAAGTACATTTGAGCAATTTCATTTAATTTTGATGCATAATTAGTATATTTAAAACCAAATACTTTGACTCAAGTTGTATTTTACTGGGTGACTTTACCTTCAGTTATTTTCTTTTTAAGGCGTCTTTACTTTTTGTCACAATGGCGTGTATAAGTGGCAGAGGAAGTCAGGCGCAGGAGAGTCAAATAGAGTGTAGAATGGAGTACTTTAATTAAAGTCCCAGTAATCTGCTCCATAACACTCACGGAAAAACATAAAACAAATCTGGGTACGAAGACCCGTCGCACACCTATACACAATCAACACAACACTTGACAATGAACAATCTCTGACAAACACATGAAGGGAAACAACAGGTAATGAATGGGATTGACAACAGGTGTGTGGGAAGACAAGACAAAACCAATGGAAAATGAAAAGTGGATCGATGATGGCTAGAAGGCCGGTGAAGTCGACCGCCGAACACCGCCCGGACAAGGAGAGGCAACGACTTCGGTAGAAGTCGTGACATTACCCTCCCCCCTGACGCGCGGCTCCAGCAGCGCGTCGACACCGACCTCGGGGACGACCCGGAGGGCGAGGTGCAGGGCGATCCGGATGGAGGCGGTGGAATTCTTTTAACATAGAAGGATCTAAAACGTCCTCCACCGGAACCCAGCATCTCTCCTCCGGCCCGTACCCCTCCCAGTCCACGAGGTACTGAAGGCCCCTCGCCCGACGTCTCGAATCCAAAATGGATCGAACAGAGTACGCCGGGACCCCCTCGTCCGGACAAGGAGAGGCAACGACTTCGGCAGAAGTCGTGACACTTTTACTCAAGTATGACAATTGAGTACTTTTTCTGCACATACACTCAACCCCCTATGCTCCAACAAGACCTCTTTCAAAGTCACTGAGAGCTCTTCTTTCCATGGTAGCCAAAATAATGGGCAACTGGGCATTTTTTATACATGACCCTAAGGATGTTAATTGCTTAATTAACCACACCTGTGGGGAAGCACCTGCTTTCAATGTACTTTGTTTCCCTCATTGACTCAAATGTTTCCTTTTATTTTTTGACGGTCACAGGTATATGGTCAACTACCTGATGTGAATACATTATGATAAAAGTGAGCTTTTAGCTAGCTCTGGTAAGGGCTCCACATATAGCATGATTTACATGCTACCCCGAATCAAACATTTTGTGTTTAATATTTTTAATTAAAATCCTTTTAGGGTCTATTCATGTTTTATGAGCAGAATGCTCTGTTTTGCATTCTAATGAGCGCTGGGCCAGGGCCTGAATACACGGCTAACATCCCTGTAATTATCAGAGTTACATTCCAAACGGCACCCTATTCATTACAATACATACGGCCCTGGTCAAAAGTAGTGCACTATATAGGGAATGGGTGCTATTTGGGATGCAGAGCCCAGATTTAAATTTGACCTCCATCTTTGGTGGAGAGCCAGGGAACTCCCCGTCCCCCCCGTCTCATCCGTCTGCCCACCCCCCCCCCCAGCAAACATTAATGTCCCATGAAATATCCTGGTCATTGTTTCATCAGGAGATTCCCAAAGGTTTACAGAGATAGAAAACATTACAGATTCAGTAGATCATTTTATAGCTCCATAGATGCATAATAAACAACCTGTGGATCATAAAAACCCTCCACAGCTGTTCTCCAAATGGGACCGCTGTACCTGTACCTGTGGCTGTATGCGTCCACAGCAAATTGGCCAGTGTTTATTTTTCAGTGTTATTTTTGTAGTGTTGATTCAGGAGTTAAATTCATTCTGTAAGGGTGAAATTAACATTCAGCGGTGTAAAATAAACCCCAGTGTTGGTGTTAGTAGCCAGAGATATTGTTGTAGACTTTGGAGAGTTAAACAGTCCCATCAGAACCACACCCATCATTATCATATTTCCCAGCATGCTCTACTGCAAGTACATTTTTTAGGATTGTTTTTAATATCATTGTTTTGAATGTATATTGATGGATTGATTAATCTTTTTCTACACAAAGATAAATAACATATTTTTGTCTAAACTAATCCAATCAGTTAGATGTATTATTTTCCTAGCCACTGTGCTTCTACACCTGCATTGCTTGCTGTTTGGGGTTTTAGGCTGGGTTTCTGTACAGCACTTTGAGATATCAGCTGATGTACGAAGGGCTATATAAATACATTTGATTTGATTGTACCCGTTGCTGAAATGGTTGTTCCCATTTAAATGGTTGAGGCAGTCTCCTTTACCAGAGTTCTTAATCATTTTAGTCATTCTGAATGCAGGTTGAATAAAAATTTCAACTGTTGGATAACTCTGGCTGGATTCCCAAAAATAATTACACATCACTTTGCCAGCCAGCATAATGAGACTTGCAGGCCAAATGTGGCCTGTAAACCAGGAGTTTTGCAACACCACTGTATTAGGGTAAGACTAGGCCATCAAAGTAAGGTCTTATGATGTATCTAATGTATTCTCATAGAGTTTAATTGTAATGATAGTATTTGCCTAGACACTCACTTGGTGATAACCACATGCCTTTAAAGGGAAATAATTCAATAAGCATGTCTCTGTAACTAACAAACACAGCCATGGGTGGTCACTCTACAATTCACTTGAAAAGAAAAAGGCACCCTGGGAAATTTGCAAATTAGGCTTTACACCACAGGTGTAAAAAAAAAAACACCCCAAAAAGGATTTTACTGTAGGTGTTAATTTCTTACACTGAGAATGTGTAACAGCGTCAGCACTAAGCAACGTGAGTCTAGTTTACTCTGAATCAAGTCGTCACCAACCTTTTCTGAGTCAAGATCACTTTCGCAGTCAAAAAAGCAAACCACATGATCTACCGCTCAGATTTATTTTTTCAACATGACTTTTAAAAAAATGTAACAATTTTAATTTATTAAAATCAGCTCTGTAGGAATGAGGTTTGAGCAGTAGGCCTAATACATTATCACAGCATATTGGCTATATGCCTGGCCTGCCGATATTGCTTTTCTCAGACCATATTAAATTTCAAAGCTCGAGCTTTGATAACAAAAGATCAGTTGGTGTAGCACTTGCGAGGCTCTGCAGAGCATACATTGAAATAATTAGCTTTTTTATTTTACTGGACTGATGATACCTGCATCCGATGGTCATTGTGGAAACTTGGGAAAAGAACAAGGTCAAATCATGACGTCAATGATCTTCAGGTCAGAAAGTAGAAGCTCTAGAAAGTTGCCCGAGTTTCCTGCTTGGAAGACCGTTCAAAACCAACTTTTCCCAGTCAAACCTACTTTTTGTCTGATTTCCCAGTTGTCTTGAACGCACTGAAAGTCAAAAGTCGGGGATTTCCGAGACCCAGTTGTTTTGAACATGACATTAGTCTCAGTGGAAGGAGGGAGAGAGCAGCAGAGGGTCTGCCTCTCACAGTCCCTGCTCTCTCCTTTCTAACCATAAATCCACCCGATGGAGTCACACCGCATCTGCCACATGTACAAATTCATGTTGACAAGAGAAAGTGAAGTATAAAGTGCATTCGGGAAGTATTTAAGACCCCTTGACTTTTTACACATTTTGTTACGTTACAGCCTCATTCTAAAAATGAATTACATTTGTTTTTCCCTCGTCAATCTCCACACAATACCTCATAATGACAAAATAAAACAGGTTTTAGAATGTTTTGCATATTTATTTAAAATAAAAAACAGATACCTTATTTTCAGAAGTATTCAGACCCTTTGCTATGAGACTCGAAATTGAGCTCAGGTGCATCCTGTTTCCATTGATCATCCTTGAGATGATTCTACAACTTGATTGGAGTCCACCTGTGGTAAATTCAATTGATTGGACATAATTTGAAAAGGCACACACCTGTCTATGTAAGGTCCTGTAGTGCTCCGAGACACGATTGTGTCGAGGCACACAATACACACCGACGAATTCTCACAAGGCACCCCGATCTCCGCCCCCTATATGTCAGTCTTTTCTTCACGCGTATAACGGGTATTTGGGCCTGGTCTCGGGGAAGTAGTAGATCCTTTGCGTCGGACTCATTAAAGAAAAAAATCTTCGTCCAGTTCGAGGCGAGTAATCGCGGTTATGATATGCATAAGCTCTTTCTTGGTCATAAGAGATAGTGGCAGAAACATTATGTACAAAATTATTTACAAAACAATGCGGGAAAAAATAATAACAAATCGCACAGTTGGTTAGGAGCCCGTAAAAAACGGCAGCCTTTCTCTCTGGCGCCATTATAGAATATTCAAGCTATTCGTAGTGGCAGAGTGGAAAATGGGGGGACTATACGTAGCTATGTGTGTGGAATACATTTAACTTGTTTGTAACTTACTACTTGTAGCTGTGTGGTCCATGTGTTTGTGCTGTTGTTGTTAATATTCTGGTGAGTAGCTAGCTAGCACTCACATGTCTGCTAGCATCGTCACGAAAAGGGGTGTGATGGAAAAAACCCATGTAGTGAAAATACTCTGGAGCTAAGCAATGTTCAATAAGTCATCTTTAGACATGTACTTTTCTTAAAATGTAGTTTTGTAATTGACGAACGCAATCAGACAACAAGAAAATTGCAATGTGAAATGGGTCAATGTGAAATGGGTCAATGTGGAATGGGTCAATGTGGAATGGGTCAATGTGGAATGGGTCAATGTGGAATGGGTCAATGTGAAATGGGTCAATGTGGAATGGGTCAATGTGAAATGGGTCAATGTGGAATGGGTCAATGTGAAATGGGTCAATGTGAAATGGGTCAATGTGAAATGGGTCAATGTGAAATGGGTCAATGTGGTAACTTACAGGTTGTTTTCCCAACTGGATAATGCCCGAGAAGCCGGTGTTTGGAGGATATATTGGCACTGGTTCTGTTAGTCCAGAGACGAAGTCGAAGGCCGGCAGACCGTAACAATATATCCCAAATGCAGATTGCCTAGGAGAGGAGAACCCACTCCTCTTCAAATGCAGATTGCCTAGGAGAGGAGAACCCACTCCTCTTCAAATGCTGATTGCCTAGGAGAGGAGAACCCACTCCTCTTCAAATGCAGATTGCCTAGGAGAGGAGAACCCACTCCTCTTCAAATGCTGATTGCCTAGGAGAGGAGAACCCACTCCTCTTCAAATGCAGATTGCCTAGGAGAGGAGAACCCACTCCTCTTCAAATGCAGATTGCCTAGGAGAGGAGAACCCATTCCTCTTCAAATGCAGATTGCCTAGGAGAGGAGAACCCACTCCTCTTCAAATGCAGATTGCCTAGGAGAGGAGAACCCACTCCTCTTCAAATGCAGATTGCCTAGGAGAGGAGAACCCACTCCTCTTCAAATGCAGATTGCCTAGGAGAGGAGAACCCACTCCTCTTCAAATGCAGATTGCCTAGGAGAGGAGAACCCACTCCTCTTCAAATGCAGATTGCCTAGGAGAGGAGAACCCACTCCTCTTCAAATGCAGATTGCCTAGGAGAGGAGAACCCACTCCTCTTTAAATGCAGATTGCCTAGGAGAGGAGAACCCACTCCTCTTCAAATGCAGCCACTGGTTAACAAAACAAGTCACAAATTGACCTGCCCCTTAATCCTGGTTGATGTGTCAACAATCATCTGCAAGTTATGAGCAGTCAGCAGTTCACAGACCAAGTAGGCTACTGGGGAGACAGACAGCATTTAAAGTAGATGGGCCTAGCTAGCTAAAAGGCACTAACAGACAACAGGTAAAGACAAAGCGTATGCCTATAACTCCTGGAGATATCAGGAGTCCTCTGGGTATATTGAGGGGACAGACACATCACTGACGAGACAGACACATCACTGAGGGGACAGACACATCACTGAGGGGACATACACATCACTGAGGGGACAGACACATCACTGAGAGGACAGACACATCACTGAGGGGACAGACACATCACTGAGGGGACAGACACATCACTGACGAGACAGACACATCACAGATGAGACAGACACATCACAAAGGGGACATACACATCACTAAGGGGACAGACACATCACTGAGGGGACAGACACATCACTGATGAGACAGACACATCGCTAAGGGGACATACGCATCACTGTGGGGACAGACACATCACAAAGGGGACATACACATCACTGTGGGACAGACATATCACTGTGGGGACAGACACATCACTGAGGGGACATACACATCACTGAGGGGACAGACACATCACTGACGGGACAGACACATCACTGAGGGGACAGACACATCACTGAGGGGACAGACACATCACTGACGGGACAGACACATCACTAAGGGGACAGACACATCACTGGCGAGACCGACACATCACTGATGGGACGAACACATCACTGAGGGGACAGACACATCACTGAGGGGACAGACACATCACTGAGGGGACAGACACATCACTGAGGGGACAGACACATCACTGAGGGGACAGACACTTCACGGAGGGGACAGACACATCACTGAGGGGACAGGCACATCACTGAGGGGACAGACACATCTCTGATGGGACAGACACATCACGGAGGGGACAGACACATCACTGAGGGGGCAGACACATCACGGAGGGGACAGACACATCTCTGATGGGACAGACACATTGCTGTGGAGACAGACACATCACTGAGGAGACAGACACATCACTGAGGGGACAGACACATCACTGAGGGGACAGACACATCACTGAGGGAACAGACACATCTCTGATGAGACAGACACATTGCTGTGGAGACAGACACATCACTGAGGGGACAGACACATCACTGAGGGGACATACACATCGCTGAGGGGACAGACACATCACTGAGGGGACAGACACATCACTGAGGGGACAGACACATCACTGAGGGGACAGACACATCACTGAGGGGACATACACATCACTGAGGGGACAGACACATCACTGAGGGGACAGACACATCACTGAGGGGACAGACACATCTCTGATGAGACAGACACATTGCTGTGGAGACAGACACATCACTGAGGGGACAGACACATCACTGAGGGGACATACACATCGCTGAGGGGACATACACATCGCTGAGGGGACAGACACATCACTGAGGGGACAGACACATCACTGAGGGGACAGACACATCACTGTGGAGACAGACACATCACTGAGGGGACATACACATCGCTGAGGGGACATACACATCGCTGAGGGGACAGACACATCACTGAGGGGACAGACACATCACTGAGGGGAGAGACACATCACTGAGGGGACAGACACATCACTGTGGAGACAGACACATCACTGAGGGGACATACACATCGCTGAGGGGACAGACACATCACTGAGGGGACAGACACATCACTGAGGGGACAGACACATCACTGTGGAGACAGACACATCACTGAGGGGACAGACACATCACTGAGGGGACATACACATCACTGAGGGGACAGACACATCACTGAGGGGACAGACACATCACTGAGGGGACAGACACATCACTGAGGGGACAGACACATCACTGAGGGGACATACACATCGCTGAGGGGACAGACACATCACTGAGGGGACAGACACATCACTGAGGGGACAGACACATCACTGAGGCAGAGAGGAACTAGCAGGAAATGTTAATAGACCAGAGGACATTTTGGGCTAGGCTGTTGGTTGAATTAACTTCACAGGGCTAGGCTGTTGGGTTGATGTAACTACACAGGGCTAGGCTGTTGATTTGATGTAACTACACAGGGCTAGGCTGTTGATTTGATGTAACTCCGTGTTAATTGGCTTTTTAAGAGTTTGTTGTTTTTATTTATGACATAGGCACTACATTTACCTTTTAATGCCAAAATGCTCCAAGGCAGAGGTGAGAGACGTTTTACATTTGAAGTTGCTTCCCGAAGTGTTTTCTGCTGAATGGAGAACAGGTGGTGATATCACATCTATATTACTGTAATTTGAGGAGAACAGCACACCGTAAGGTGATGATATCAAATCTATGTTACTGTAATTTGAGGAGAACAGCACACCGTAAGGGGATGATATCAAATATTTATTACTGTAATTTGAGAACAGCACACCATAAGGTGATGATATCACATCATTATTACTGTAATTTGAGCTACCTGTGAGCTTAGTTCATGTCCTTAAACCCTCCGATAAACCCATGTGATCCTTTTGTAGCTTTGTTGGTAACAGCAGGGTAGTAGGGTTGATTCCTGCGACAACCCATACGTAAAATGTATGCACAAAAACCTGTAAGTCCCTTTGGCTAAAAGTGTCTGCTAAATGGCAGATATTTTTCTATATTTACATGTAAACATCCCTTTCTCAGACTCTAATATTCATATTCAGGAAGTCAGACGTGCTCTACCCAATATTTCCTCCAGTGTGGTAAACAAACACTGCTGATCTGTAAATTGCAGACCCTCTACGCTGCCTCCCAGCGTAGAGGGTTCTGCTACTTATTCTGCTACTCATTATCTCAGCTAAGGTGTGATTCTGACCATGGGTGGAACCGTAACGTAGATGAAAGGTGGAAAGCGGAGAGAGCGAGAGGTGGAAGAGAGAGAGAGAGAGAGAGAGAGAGAGAGAGACAGAGAGAGAGAGGTGGAAGAGAGAGAGAGAGGTGGAAGAGAGAGAGAGAGGTGGAAGAGAGAGAGAGAGACAGAGAGAGAGAGAGGTGGAAGAGAGAGAGAGAGGTGGAAGAGAGAGGGAGAGAGAGAGAGAGGTGGAAGAGAGAGGGAGAGAGAGGGAGAGAGAGGGAGAGAGAGAGAGAGAGAGAGAGAGAGAGAGAGAGAGAGAGAGAGAGAGAGAGAGAGAGAGAGAGAGACAGAGAGAGAGAGAGAGAGAGAGACAGAGAGAGAGAGAGAGAGAGAGAGAGAGAGAGAGAGAGAGAGAGAGAGAGAGAGAGAGAGAGAGAGAGAGAGAGAGAGAGAAAGAGAGAGAGAGAGAGAGAGAGAATGATTCGACTTTCTACCAACGTCAGTCAGACCTCTGGATACTTACTATGGAATGGGAGAAAAGTTCTTATCACGGAACTCAGAATGTCCATTGTGTTTGAGAAGTTCTAGAACACTATCTACAACAGATAGAAGGTGTCTACCCTTACATTATCTTATCCTAATGTTTGATGTGTCAGTGGGTATTCTAAGAATATATGGTAAAAAATAAAATAATGGTGTACTGAGTGTCTGGGTGTCTGAGTGTCTGGGTGTCTGGGTGTCTGGATGTATGAGTGTCTGAGTGTCTGAGTGTCGGGGTGTCTGAGTGTCTGGGTGTCTGAGTGTCGGGGTGTCTGAGTGTCGGGGTGTCTGAGTGTCGGGGTGTCTGGGTGTCTGGGTGTCTGAGTGTCTGAGTGTCTGAGTGTCTGGGTGTCTGAGTGTCTGAGTGTCTGAGTGTCTGAGTGTCTGAGTGTCTGGGTGTCTGGGTGTCTGGGTGTCTGAGTGTCTGGGTGTCTGAGTGTCTGGGTGTCTGAGTGTCTGAGTGTCTGAGTGTCTGAGTGTCTGAGTGTCTGGGTGTCTGAGTGTCTAGGTGTCTGGGTGTCTGAGTGTCTGGGTGTCTGAGTGTCTGAGTGTCTGAGTGTCTGGGTGTCGGAGTGTCTGAGTGTCTGAGTGTCTGGGTGTCTGAGTGTCTAGGTGTCTGAGTGTCGGAATGTCTGGGTGTCTGGGTGTCTGAGTGTCTGAGTGTCTGGGTGTCGGGGTGTCTAGGTGTCTGGGTGTCTGAGTGTCTGGGTGTCTGAGTGTCTGAGTGTCTGAGTGTCTGGGTGTCGGGGTGTCTGAGTGTCGGAATGTCTGGGTGTCTGAGTGTCTGAGTGTCTGAGTGTCGGAATGTCTGGGTGTCTGAGTGTCTAGGTGTCTGGGTGTCTGAGTGTCTGAGTGTCTGAGTGTCTGGGTGTCGGGGTGTCTGAGTGTCTGAGTGTCTGGGTGTCTGAGTGTCTAGGTGTCTGAGTGTCGGAATGTCTGGGTGTCTGAGTGTCTGGGTGTCTGGGTGTCTGAGTGTCGGAATGTCTGGGTGTCTGGGTGTCTGAGTGTCGGAATGTCTGGGTGTCTGGGTGTCTGAGTGTCTGAGTGTCTGAGTGTCTGGGTGTCTGGGTGTCTGGGTGTCTGGGTGTCTGGGTGTCTGAGTGTCTGGGTGTCTGGGTGTCTGAGTGTCTGAGTGTCTGGGTGTCTGGGTGTCTGGGTGTCTGAGTGTTTGAGTGTCTGAGTGTCTGGGTGTCTGAGTGTCTGGGTGTCTGGGTGTCTGGGTGTCTGGGTGTCGGGGTGTCGGGGTGTCGGGGTGTCTGGGTTTTGGAGTGTGCCCCCTGGCTGTCAAAAAGTAATAGAAAAGGAAATAGTGCCGTCTGGTTTGCTAAATATCAGGATTTTGATGTATAGCACTGACTTTTACGTTGTACTTTTACTCAAGCATGACAATTGAGTACTTTTTCCACCACTGTACTTAAGTACATTTAAAATATGATCATTTTATTTGACTTTTACTCAAGTAGTATTTCACTGGGTGACTTTCACTTTTACTTGAGTAATTTTATGTTACGGAAGTTCAGCTGCTAGTTAAAGTCTTTCAGAAGCACCCTGCTTCTCCACACCTCACTCCAGTCTTCCTGGCAATGGCATGACAGGGTCCATATGGTTCTTGCCTCAAAAACAATTATAGATTTTGAATAATTCATTAAAGCATTTTGCAACCACTCAATGTGGATGATAAATCTACTTGTGAAAAACAGGGTGTTTTGTTAGTTTCACAGTCAGAAGTCGTAGGCCCAACAATACTAATAACACTACAAGTATAACTGAGTATTTTTTCACAGGTAGCTCTTGTATTGTACTACGTTCTGCAAGTCATTAGACGCTGTGGCCGTCTAATCAACCACACACACATAAAGTAAATATTTCAATACGTCACTCCTCACTAGCATTTCACTGTAGCTAGACTGTGGATACATCCAATACTCTTTGATTTGATTCACACATCACTCTGTTTTACTGTGTGTGTGTGAACGGAAAAGAGCTGCACAGATCTCTCTCTCTCTCTCTCTCTCTCTCTCTCTCTCTCTCTCTCTCTCTCTCTCCTCCTCTCTCTCTCTCTCTCTCTCTCTCTCTCTCTCTCTCTCCCTGTCCCTCTCTCTCCTCTCTCTCTCTCCTCTCTCTCTCTCCCTCTCTCTCNATTGGGGTTTGTTTTCAAATTCTTTGTGGGTCTGTGTAATCTGAGGGAAATATGTGTCTCTAATATGGTCATACATTTGGCAAGAGGTTAGGAAGTGCAGCTCAGTTTCCACCTCATTTTCTGGGCAGTGTGCACATAGTCTGTCTTTTCTTGAGAGCCAGGTCTGCCTACGGCGGCCTTTCTCAATAACAATGCTATGCTCACTGAGTCTGTACATAGTCAAAGCTTTCCCTAAGTTTGGGTCAGTCACAGTGGTCAGTTATTCTGCCACTGTGTACTCTCTGTTTAGGATCAAATAGCATTCTAGTTTGCTCTGTTTTTTTGTTAATTCTTTCCAATGTGTCAAGTAATATTTTTTTTGTTTTCTCATGATTTGGTTGGGTCTAATTGTGTTGCTGTCCTGGGGCTCTGTGGGGTCTGTTTGTGTTTGTGAACAGAGCCCCAGGACCAGCTTGCTTAGGGGACTCGTCTCCAGGTTCATCTCTCTCTCTCTCTCCTACCATCACTTCTAAGCCGATATGACACCAATGTCGATGAAACTTTGCAAATTAACTTGATTAGAGTTACAACACCACACTCCCCGCCTCTCGTCATTATCCGTTCAGCAGTAACCGAGAACCACTATAGCGGATTTTTAGCAGGGGCGTTAGCATAATGAAGCACTATAGCGGATTTTTAACAGGGGCGTTAGCATAATGAAGCACTATAGCGGATTTTTAACAGGGGCGTTAGCATAATGAAGCACTATAGCGGATTTTTAACAGGGGCGTTAGCATAATGAAGCACTATAGCGGATTTTTAACAGGGGCGTTAGCATAATGAAGCACTATAGCGGATTTTTAACAGGGGCGTTAGCATAATGAAGCACTATAGCGGATTTTTAACAGGGGCGTTAGCATAATGAAGCACTATAGCGGATTTTTAACAGGGGCGTTAGCATAATGAAGCACTATAGCGGATTTTGAACAGGGGGATTAGCATAAGGAAGCACTCTAGCGGATTTTTAACAGGGGCATTAGCATAAGGAAGCACTATAGCGGATTTTTAACAGGGGCGTTAGCATAAGGAAGCACTATAGCGGATTTTTAACAGGGGCGATAGCATAAGGAAGCACTATATCGGATTTTCAACAGGGGCGTTATGCATAAGAAAGGACTATAACGGATTTTTAACAGGGGCGTTAGCATAAGGAAGCCTTTAAATGTGCGAACACCGAGCTCAAATTCTAGACGTCGGATCAAAACGAGACGGTGGTGATCGTTGGACTTGGACCAATTCTCATACTGAATTTTTTGTTGGTTTGTTGCATTTCTGACAATTAGAACATATTTTTCAGCCGAATCTCCTAGTTCTAAGAAGTCCAGGTTAATCTCTCTGGTACTAAAAGGCCTCTGGGGTACTCTATTCTTGCCCCAATGGGAAAATGACACACACAGATAATACATTTGGTACAGTACAGGTACAGACCCTACAGACAGTACAGCTGGGACCCAACCTTGACCCTACAAACAGTACAGCTGGGACCCAGTCTTCACCCTACAGACAGTACAGCTGGGACCCAGTCTTGACCCTACGGACAGTACAGCTGGGACCCAGTCTTGACCCTACAGACAGTACAGCTGGGACCCAGCCTTGACCCTACGGACAGTACAGCTGGGACCCAACCTTGACCCTACAGACAGTACAGCTGGGACCCAGCCTTGACCCTACAGTTAGTACAGCTGGGACCCAGCCTTGACCCTACGGACAGTACAGCTGGGACCCAACCTTGACCCTACAGACAGTACAGCTGGGACCCAGCCTTGACCCTACGGACAGTACAGCTGGGACCCAGCCTTGACCCTACAGACAGTACAGCTGGGACCCAGCCTTGACCCTACAGACAGTACAGCTGGGACCCAGCCTTGACCCTACAGACAGTACAGCTGGGACCCAGCCTTGACCCTACAGACAGTACAGCTGGGACCCAGTCTTGACCCTACAGACAGTACAGCTGGGACCCAGCCTTGACCCTACAGACAGTACAGCTGGGACCCAGTCTTGACCCTACAGACAGTACAGCTGGGACCCAGCCTTGACCCTACAGATAGTACAGCTGGGACCCAACCTTGACCCTACAGACAGTACAGCTGGGACCCAGCCTTGACCCTACAGACAGTGCAGCTGGGACCTAGCCTTGACCCTACAGATAGTACAGCTGGGACCCAGCCTTGACCCTACAGACAGTGCAGCTGGGACCTAGCCTTGACCCTACAGACAGTGCAGCTGGGACCCAGCCTTGACCCTCCGGACAGTACAGCTGGGACCCAACCTTGACCCTACAGACAGTACAGCTGGGACCCAGCCTTGACCCTACAGATAGTACAGCTGGGACCTAGCCTTGACCCTCCGGACAGTACAGCTGGGACCCAACCTTGACCCTCCAGACAGTACAGCTGGGACCTAGCCTTGACCCTACAGATAGTGCAGCTGGGTCCGTGGCACTGTAAAGGCTGTTGACATTCCTGTTTATCCACTGTGCTTGATGGAGAGTTTATCTTTATGTGTTTCCCTCTGTCTCTCATTCATTATTTAGGTGGACTGAAAAAGGCCCTAATGAGTACTAATTAAACATCAGAGACTGACTGGTGTGTGTGTGTGTGTGTGTGTGTGTGAGAGAGAGAGAGAGATAAGAAAGGTATTAAAGATGTGTGTTTGTGAAAGAGAGAGAGCTTTGGCAATGTTAACATATGTTTCCCATGCCAATAAAGCCCTTCAATTGAAAAATTGAATTGAATTGAGAGACAGAGAGAGAGAGAGAGAGAGACAGAGAGAGAGAGAGAGAGAGACAGAGAGAGACAGAGAGAGAGACAGAGAGAGAGAGAGAGAGAGAGAGAGAGAGAGAGAGAGAGAGAGAGAGAGAGAGAGAGAGAGAGAGAGAGAGAGAGAAAGAGAGAGAATTGTGTGTGCAAATGCTCGTGTGTGTGTGTTTATTAGGGTAGTAAACACCAGCAGTAATTAAACCTGACTTGCTGTCAATCAACCTGGTTAGAACTGTTATGCCGGACAGCCTTAATCCCATAGGTGGCACAAGAGCACGATTGGTCCTGTTTTAAAAATTTATTTTTTTTTGTTTTATTTGTATTTAGATGTATTCATATATTTGTGACTGGTTTCAGGAAACTAGGCGTATGTTACTTGTCACTACCTCACATTTGAAGGTAAACTTTTTTTTTTTTATCAAAATGTGCTTTTTGGCAGAAATGCCTTCTGGAACATGTGAACTTTCATGTGCCTTAATAATAAACTTGTATGCCATCTGTAACCATGAATACAATTGTTAATTTACGAGACAAGTTGGTTTACCTAAGGATAAAGTGAGCAACCTTCCCGCTAGCCATGATTGGCTGAGATGAGTGGTCTGGACATGCCGAGAGATCAGTTCGGATTGGTCTGCCTTGTAGCATGCTTCTGTCTACACCATGAGCTGTGTAGGTAATCCTTTCCAACACAGCTTTTTTGAAAGATATCACGTAGTAGAACTGCATAAGTGTTTCTCTGGAGGACCAAGCTTTGAAAGCAATGGAATTAGAGTATGATAGCTAAGGATATGGAGAAAAGAGAATACACAGAAGGGTGTTGTATAAAACACAATTCTCCGGATTTCATCTTCAAACTAATGGCAACCATGGCGTCCGTGACAGAGGGAGAAGCGTCCAACCATGTATACGGGTAAGAGAGTCTAGCTAGCTACATTTTTAGTTATTACACATTTCTAATTTTATCAGAAAGTCGTTTTAATTATTTTCTCTGAGCCATTTGCCTTGCTAGTTATAGCCTAATGTTAGCTAGCTAACATTGAACTTGGTTGGTTAGCTACCTGCAGATTCATGCAGGGTAGTAATGTTATAAGTTGGATTTATGGTTCATTGTTTAGCTAGCTAGCTACTGGTCTTAACAAAAGACTCCATTATGCAAGTAACTATTTCAATAGAATGTTTATGATGTCACTGCAAAAACCTTCGATAGACGTAGCTGGTAAATTCGCTAAATTCGACGAATTTACGAACGCTAAACACCCGTTAAATATGGTCGGTGTCAGTAAACGTTGACAAACAAGCGCAATTAAATTGTAGCCAGCGTCACAGTTGGAGTTACCATTGCTCTTGATAACATAAAATCAGCCTAAACTGCTCTGCTAGTGCGAGTAAAATGGTCAGTAAGCTGTTCTCTAATTTGTGTCTGGAAATAGCTAGCAAGCTAGCCAACGTTAGCCAGTTGGCTTGGGTGCTTGACTGCTGTTGCGTCAGAACACTCGGATCAACCTTAATCCTCGGCCAGAGTGTCCAGCGTGAGCTCTGAACGCTCTGAGAGCAAAACGCTCGGAATTTACAAACAGCCAATCTGACAACGCTCTGAGTTTATGAACAGCCAATCTGACAACGCTCTGAGTTTATGAACAGCCAATCTGACAACGCTCTGAGTTTACAAACAGCCAATCTGACAACGCTCTGAGTTTATGAACAGCCAATCTGACAACGCTCTGAGTTTATGAACAGCCAATCTGACAACGCTCTGAGTTTACGAACAGCCAATCTGACAACGCTCTGAGTTTATGAACAGCCAATCTGACAACGCTCTGAGTTTACGAACAGCCAATCTGACAACGCTCTGAGTTTATGAACAGCCAATCTGACAACGTTCTGAGTTTATGAACAGCCAATCTGACAATGCTCTGAGTTTACGAACAGCCAATCTGACAACGCTCTGAGTTTATGAACAGCCAATCTGACAACGCTCTGAGTTTATGAACAGCCAATCTGACAACGCTCTGAGTTTATGAACAGCCAATCTGACAACGCTCTGAGTTTATGAACAGCCAATCTGACAACGCTCTGAGTTTATGAACAGCCAATCTGACAACGCTCTGAGTTTACGAACAGCCAATCTGACAACGCTCTGAGTTTATGAACAGCCAATCTGACAACGCTCTGAGTTTATGAACAGCCAATCTGACAACGCTCTGAGTTTACGAACAGCCAATCTGACAACGCTCTGAGTTTATGAACAGCCAATCTGACAACGCTCTGAGTTTACAAACAGCCAATCTGACAACGCTCTGAGTTTATGAACAGCCAATCTGACAACGCTCTGAGTTTATGAACGCCCAGAGCGCACTCTGTCACTCCAGATTAAATTTACAAACACACACGTAGTTTAAACCAGCCTTTAGCCTTGATCTTCGGTTGTTTACTACTTAGCCTCACATGTGAATTCTTAAAGAGATGGGTGGGGCAAAATATTTTAAGTGGGTGTGGACAATGCTGAATGGGTGTAGACAAAGAAGAGCTCTGAAGCAGGTACCGAAACATTCAAGGGCCATTTTCTCAAAAGTGAGGTTAGAAGTTTATCAACTTTAAAAGCAGAATTACTTTCCCCTTGTTGCTCAACTGTAGTGTATGATATACCATTTTCTAGCTTTGAGTCTCTACATGTATTGATTGTAAAAATCACCATTTCAAATTTTGCTACACATTTCAGTGGGTCTTATCTGACATGCCTGCTGGCAAGGTTAGCCTGTCTAGGATCAGCGTGGCGCTAGCGGCACACCCCCCCCCCCCCCCCCCCCCACTGAAAAACCAGTGCCGCGAAATTCAAAAAAAATATTTTTTTAAAATATTTAACTTTCACACATTAAAGTCCAATACAGCTAATGAAAGACACAGATCTTATGAATCCAGTCAACATTTCCGATTTTTAAAATGTTTTACAGGGAAGACACAATATGTAAAGATGTACATCTATTACCTAAAAACACATTAGCATAATCCACCATCTTTTATTTGTCCACCAACACCAGTAGCCATCACCAATTCGGCTAAACTAAGATATTTATAGCCCCTAACCAACAAAAAAACTCATTAGATGACAGTCTGATAACATATTTATGGTATGGGATAGGTTTTGTTAGAAAAAAGTGCATATTTCAGGTATATGGCATAGTTTACAATTGCACCCACCATCACAAATGGACTAGAATAATTACAATGAGCAACGTGTTTACCTAACTACTAATCATCAAACATTTCGTAAAAATACACAGCATACACGAATCGAAAGACACAGATCCTGTGAATACAGACAATATTTCAGATTTTCTAAGTGTCTTACAGCGAAAACACAATAAATCGTTATATTAGCTTAGCACATTGCAATTAGCAGCCCAGCATTGATTCTAGCCAAAGTGAGCGATAAAAGTCAACATCGCCAAAAGATATTAATTTTTTCACTAACCTTCTCAGAATTCTTCCGATGACACTCCTGTAACATCACATTACAACATGCATATACAGTTTGATCGAAAATGTTTATATTTAGCCACCAAAATCATGGTTAGACAATGTGAAATGTAGCTCAGCTGGTCAGAAAATGTCCTTGCGCCACTTAGACAGTGATCTACTCTTATACATAAATACTCATAAACGTGACTAAAAAATATAGGGTGGACAGGGATTGATAGACAATTTAATTCTTAATACAATTGCGTTATTACATTTTTTAATTTATCCTTACTTTTCAATACAGTTTGCGCCAAGCGAAGCTACGTCAAAAAACATGGCGTCCTAAGCCACTAAAATGTTTCGACAGAAACACGATTTATCATAATAAAAATGTCCTACCTTGAGCTGTTCTTCCATCAGTATCTTGGGCAAAGGATCCTTTCTTGGGAGAAATCGTCTTTTGGTGGAAAGCTGTCCTCTTGCCATGTGGAAATGTCAACTACGTTCGGGATGAACTGAAAAGCGTGCCCAACTTTTCACATCGTTGCAAAAATAAATGTCCCAAAATCGCACTAAACGGATATAAATTGCTATAAAACGCTTTAAATTAACTACTTTGTGATGTTTGTAACTCCTATAACGAGTGAAAAGATGACCGGAGAAATATAACAGGCTAAACTAACGCTTGGAACAGGAGAGGGTCGGTGTCTTCCACGCGCGTTACGCAGCAAGAAAAGACTTGCTAGCTAAAGGTTTTTTTCATTTGTAGGGCCTGTGAACGAGCAATCGAGCCCGTTGGAATCGTCATCACGTAAAGGCATCCAGGGGAAGACGTAAGAAGTGTCCGTATAGTCATAGCAACGACAGTGCCCGTTTAAATGACTTCAGAAAAGTGGCCAACGTTTCTCAAATCTGACTCCATGTCAGGGAAATTGCTGTAGAATGGGCTCTGTTCCACTTAGAGACAAAATTTCAACTCCTATAGAAACTATAGACTGTTTTCTATCCAATAATAATAATAATATGCATATTGTACGATCAAGGATTTTGTGGGAAGCCGTTTAAAAAATTAGCCACATTAGCATAAATAGTCTAAACAGCGCCCCCATCCCCAACAGGTTAGTAGACTTTAGAAAAACAAACAATAACTATATGTACTGAGTAAGACTCACATTCCTTACAAACTTTTACACAGATTTTTACCCAGCACAGTTCTTTTCTTTAATAAATAACCACCAGTCAGGAGGATGGTATGCTTAGATATGCAGAGAAAGGAAACATCTTTTTTTTACATAGAATTAAGCATAATGATTATGGCTCTAGACTGCAGAACATGCTGTTACAGCTGTTTGAACAATGCAAACCCGGACTTGGTGCCCCCTCAGAACTGTGGGTTGAAGGAAGCCCTTTGTGTTGGCTATGCTTCACAGGGTTAGGGTTGGTGCTTGGACCTGCAGAGGTTATAGAGGGTATGGGTTGCAAATAGAAAACTGTGTTCAGTATGCCAATGTTACACTGAGTTGAACTTTTATTGCTAGAAAGCTACCTGTAAACTTCAAATGCAATAATGCCTTTCCACCTCAGGTGGTACGATGCAGAGAATGAGTTAAGTGTTATAGGTGTCTTTCAAGGTATCTGGCTTCTACGTATGCTTCTGGGTATCTGGCTTCTACGTATGCTTCTGGGTATCTGGGTTCGATCTATCCTTCTGGGTATCTGGCTTCTACGTATGCTTCTGGGTATCTGGCTTCTACGTATGCTTCTGGGTATCTGGGTTCGATCTATCCTTCTGGGTATCTGGGTTCGATCTATCCTTCTGGGTATCTGGGTTCGATCTATCCTTCTGGGTATCTGGCTTCTACGTATGCTTCTGGGTATCATGCTTCTACGTATGCTTCTGGGTATCTGGGTTCGATCTATCCTTCTTGGTATCTGGCTTCTATGTCTCCTTCTGGGTATCTGGGTTCGATCTATCCTTCTGGGTATCTGGCATCTGTGTATCCTTCTGGGTATCTGGGTTCGATCTATCCTTCTGGATATCTGGCTTCTACATATTTGAATTTGTATTTATTATGGATCCCCACAAATTCCTGCCAAGGAAGCAGCTACTCTTCCTGGGGTTTAGTATGGATCCCCAATAGTTCCTGCCAAGGCAGCAGCTACTCTTCCTGGGGTTTATTATGGATCCCCACTAGTTCCTGCCAAGGAAGCAGCTACTCTTCCTGGGGTTTATTATGGATCCCCACTAGTTCCTGCCAAGGCAGGAGCTACTCTTCCTGGGGTTTATTATGGATCCCCATTAGTTTCTGCCAAGGCAGGAGCTACTCTTTCTGGGGTTTACTATGGATCCCCATTAGTTCCTGCCAAGGAAGCAGCTACTCTTCCTGGGGTTTATTATAGATCCCCACTAGTTCCTGCCAAGGCAGGAGCTACTCTTCCTGGGGTTTATTATGGAACCCCATTAGTTCCTGCCAAGGCAGGAGCTACTCTTTCTGGGGTTTACTATGGATCCCCATTAGTTCCTGCCAAGGCAGGAGCTACTCTTCCATGGGGTCCAAACACACCAAATCATCCACATTACATATAAAACAATAGTGAACTATGTTTGTACTGAAAGAGCTAAAGATAAAACAGTACATCATATAACATCCCTACCCCACCACATTATCCACAACACATAATGTTTAATACCACCATACAACAATATCACAGTGTGTGCACATGCACGTATTATTCTGGCTATCTGGCTTCTACAAATGATTCTGGGTATCTGGGTTAGATCTTTCCTTCTGGGTATCTGGGTTAGATCTATCGTTCCGAGTATCTGGCTTCTACGTATCCTTTTGGGTATCTGGGTTCGATCTATCATTCTGGGTATCTGGATTCTATGTATCCTTCTGGGTTTCTGAGTTCGATCAATCCTTCTGGGTATCTGGATTATATGTATCCTTCTGGGTATCTGGCTTCTACGTATGCTTCTGGGTTTCTGAGTTCGATCAATCCTTCTGGGTATCTGGATTATATGTATCCTTCTGGGTTTCTGAGTTCGATCAATCCTTCTGGGTATCTGGATTCTATGTATCCTTCTGTGTGACTAGGTTTGGTCTATCCTTCTTTGTATCTCACTTCTACATATTCTTCTGGGTATCTGGGTTCAATCTATCCTGATGGGTATCTGGCTTCTATGTATACTTCTGCTTATCTTGGTTCAATCTATCCTTCTGGGTATCTGGGTTCGATCTATCTATCGTTCAGGGAATCCGTATTTGATCTATCCTTCTGGGTATCTGGGTTTGATCTTTCCTTCTGGGTATCTGGCTTCTACGTATCCTTCTGGGCATCTAACTTCTACGTATCCCTCTGGGGTTCTGGGTTTGATCTATCCTTCTGGGTATCTGGGTTCTATCTATCCTTCTGGTTATCTGGGTTTGATCACGGAGTAGAATTGATGTGCCATCCTTGTGAACCCAGCTAACAAAATTATTTGTCTTAAAAAAACAAAATGTTCTTCCCCTAACTAAATGATTCCATGAGTGTTCAATTCATGGAACACTTTTATAACACAGTATGTTTCTTTGAATTATGTTTGATTGACTATTTTAAAGATTGTATTGTTTATGTCACAGTTCATTCATGGTTATCAGACAGGGAGAGAATGGACTTCTCAATATTGACAACAAACGGTGTAGAATTTTGGCTTTAGAAAGCTTAAAAGTAGATGATACAACCTCTGATTAATTCCCATACATCTAAATTATTACGAAAATATTCTATAATTAACAAAAATCTAGTAAAGTGTTGGTCCCATGTTTCATCAGCTGAAATAAAATATCCCAGAAATCTTCCATACGCACAAAAAGCTTATTTCACTCAAAATGTGTGCGCAAATTTGTTTACATCCCTGTTAGTGAGCATTTGTCCCTTGCCAAGATAATCCATCCACCTGACAGGTGTTGCATTTTAAATTAGCTGATTAAACAGCACAATCATTACACAGGTGAACCTTGTGCTGGGGGATAATAAGAGGCCACTAAAATGTGCAGATGTCTCAACTTTTGAAGGAGCGTGCAATTGGCTTGTATTACGCGATACGTGTCATTGTTAGTTCACTGTCTTTACAGTTGCCATGAAGAGTTCTGTAGAGTTTCAAGGTTTAATCCAACTCAAAGTTGTGTTCATGTCACTGTTCCATCCCTCATGGTTATCTGACAAGCAGAGAATGAAATCTATCTCCTCACTATTAACTTCTTATGGCTGCAAGGGGGAGTATTGAGTAGCCAGTTAAATCGTGCCCATTTCAAACGGCCTCGTACTCAATTCTTGCTCGTACAATATGCATATTATTATTACTATTGGATAGAAAACACTCTCTAGTTTCTAAAACCGTTTGAATTATTTCTCTGAGTGAAACAGAACTCATTCTGCAGCACATTTCCTGACCAGGAAGTGGAATGTCAGAAATCGATGCTCTGTTCAACTTCCTGCCTATACATGGGCATGATACGTAAGAGTCTACGTACACTTCATACACCTTCCCCTGGTTGTCAAGAGGCGGTGAGAGAAGAAATTTCGTGTTTATCTTGGTCTGAGGTGGAATTAAAGCTCTTTGTATGACGTGACCGTCCATTTCCTGTTTCTGGAGCGCGCGAAAGGGGACATGGATTTGCCTTCTGTTTAGCTGTCGTTATGGACGACTAACATCTCCGGTTTAGATTTTATTTGATACATGTGACCATATGTTTTTATGTTTATGTAAAGTATGCTTTTTCAATATAGTTTAATCAGATTATTGAAATTTATTCGGGAGTTTTGCCGTGTTCCGTTCTCTGACTTTGTTGACGTTGGAGAGATCCGTGCCACATGGCAAGTGCCCACGCTAAATCAAGAGGGAAATTTGCCTTTCCAGATCCAAACAACGACTGTTCTGGACAAAGGACACCTTGTCCAACATTCTGACGGAAGATCACCAAAAGTAAGAAACATTTTATGATGCTATTTCTAATATCTGTCGTGCATGTGAACTGGTCGTCGGCGCCCAAGTGTTTCTGGCTATTGTGGCTACGCTAATATAACGCTATATTGTGTTTTCGCTGTAAAACACTTGATAAATCGGAAATATTGTCTGGAATCACAAGATGCCTGTCTTTCAATTGCTGTACACTATGTATTTTTCAGAAATGTTTTATGATGAGTATTTAGTTATTTGGCGTTGGTGTCTGTAATTTTTCTGTCTGCTTTCGGTGCAATTTCTGACTGTAGCTGCAATGTAAACTATGATTTATACCTGAAATATGCAAAAAAAATTAACAAAACATATGCTATACAATAAATATGTTATCAGACTGTCATCTGATGAAGTTGTTTCTTGGTTAGTGGCTATTTATATCTTTATTTGGTCGAATTTGTGATAGCTACTGATGGAGTAAAAAACTGATGGAGTAAGAAAAGTGGTGTCTTTTGCTAACGTGGTTAGCTAATAGATTTACATAGTGTCTTCCCTGTAAAACATTTAAAAAATCTGACATGTTGGCTTGATTCACAAGATGTGTACCTTTCATATGCTGTATTGGACTTGTTAATGTGTGAAAGTTAAATATTTAAAAAATATATATTTTGAATTTCGCGCCCTGCACTTTGAGCTGGCTGTTGTCATAAGTGTACCGACGTCGGGCTTGCACGCCAAACAGGTTAATGGGATATTTAACTGAGGCTTTGCAAACCGTACTTTATAAACCTTATAAACTGAGGAGGATACTGCAGCTACTGTAAACTTAAGATAAAACTCAGATGTCCGAGCAAGGGTCGCATTCCAGAGAGACATCAGAGACTGTAACGTTCTTTGCTTCGCGGAAACATGGTTCACTCGAGAGTCGGTGCAGCCAGCTGGTTTCTTCACGCATCTCGCCGACAGAAACAAGCATCTTTCTGGTAAGAAGAGGGGCGGGGGGGGTATGCCTTATGAATAACGAGACGTGGTGTGATCATAACAACATACAGGAACTCAAGTCCTTCTGTTCACCTGACTTAGAATTCCTCACAATCAAATGTCGACCGTATTATCTACCAAGGGAATTCTCTTCGATTATAATCACAGCCGTATATATTCCCCCCCAAGCAGACACATCGATGGCCCTGAACGAACTTTATTTGACTCTATGTAAACTGGAAACAACACACCCTGAGGCTGCATTCATTGTAGCTGGGGATTTTAACAAGGCTAATCTGAAAACAAGACTCCCTAAATTCTATCAGCATATCGATTGCGCAACCAGGGCTGGTAAAACCCTGGATCATTGTTATTCTAACTTCCGCGACGCATATAAGGCCCTCCCCCGCCCTCCTTTCGGAAAAGCTGACCCCGACTCCATTTTGTTGCTTCCAGCCTACAGACAGAAACTAAAACAAGAAGCTCCCGCGCTCAGGTCTGTTCAACGCTGGTCCGACCAATCTGATTCCACGCTTCAAGACTGCTTCGATCACGTGGATTGGGATATGTTCCGCATTGCGTCCAACAACAACATTGACGAATACGCTGATTCGGTGAGTGAGTTCATTAGAAAGTGCATCAGCGACGTTATACCCACAGCAACGATTAAAACATTCCCAAACCAGAAACCGTGGATTGATGGCAGCATTCGCGCGAAACTGAAAGCACGAACCACTGCTTTTAACCAGGGCAAGGTGACCGGAAACATGACCGAATACAAACAGTATAGCTATTCCCTCCGCAAGGCAATCAAACAAGCTAAGTGTCAGTATAGAGACAAAGTAGAGTCACAATTCAACGGCTCAGACACAAGAGGTATGTGGCAGGGTCTACAGTCAATCACGGATTACAAAAAGAAAACCAGCCCCGTCGCGGACCAGGATGTCTTGCTCCCAGACAGACTAAATAACTGTTTTGCTCGCTTTGAGGACAATACAGTGCCACTGACACGGCCCGCTACCAAAACCTGCAGGCTCTCCTTCACTGCAGCCCAGGTGAGTAAAACATTTAAACGTGTTAACCCTCGCAAGGCTGCAGGCCCAGACGGCATTCCCAGCCGCGTCCTCAGAGCATGCGCAGACCAGCTGGCTGGTGTGTTTACGGACATATTCAATCAATACTTATCCCTGTCTGCTGTTCCCACATGCTTCAAGAGGGCCACCATTGTTCCTGTTCCCAAGAAAGTTATGGTAACTGAGCTAAACGACTACCGCCCCGTAGCACTCACTTCTGTCATCATGAAGTGCTTTGAGAGACTAGTCAAGGACCATATCACCTCCACCCTACCTGACACCCTAGACCCACTCCAATTTGCTTACCGCCCCAATAGGTCCACAGACGACGCAATCGCAACCACACTGCACACTGCCCTAACCCATCTGGACAAGAGAAATACCTATGTGAGAATGCTGTTCATCGACTACAGCTCAGCATTTAACACCATAGTACCCTCCAAACTCGTCATCAAGCTCGAGACCCTGGGTCTCGACCCCGCCCTGTGCAACTGGGTACTTGACTTCCTGACGGGCCGCCCCCAGGTGGTGAGGGTAGGTAACATCATCTCCACCCAGCTGATCCTCAACACTGAGAGGGTAGTAAGTTTTAAGTTCCTCGGCGTACACATCACGGACAAACTGAATTGGTCCACCCACACAGACAGCGTTGTGAAGAAGGCGCAGCAGCGCCTCTTCAACCTCAGGAGGCTGAAGAAATTTGGCTTGTCACCAAAAGCACTCACAAACTTCTACAGATGCACAATCGAGAGCATCCTGTCGGGCTGTATTACCGCCTGGTACGGCAACTGCTCCGCCCACAACCGTAAGGCTCTCCAGAGGGTAGTGAGGTTTGCACAACGCATCACCGGAGGCAAACTACCTGCCCTCCAGGACACCTACACCACCCGATGTCACAGGAAGGCCATAAAGATCATCAAGGACAACAACCACCTGAGCCACTGCCTGTTCACCCATTATCATCCAGAAGGCGAGGTCAGTACAGGTGCATCCAAGCAGGGACCGAGAGACTGAAAAACAGCTTTTATCTCAAGGCCATCAGACTGTTAAACAGCCACCACTAACATTGAGTGGCTGCTGCCAACATACTGACTCAAATCTCTAGCCACTTTAATAATGGAAATTGATGGAAATTGATGTAAAAATGTATCACTAGCCACTTTAAACAATGCCACTTAATATAATGTTTACATACCCTACATTACTCATCTCATATGTATATGTATATACTGTACTCTATATCATCTACTGCATCTTGCCATCTTTATGTAATACATGTATCACTAGCCACTTTAAATTATGCCACTTTATGTTTATATACCCTACATTACTCATCTCATATGTATATACTGTACTCTATACCATCTACTGCATCTTGCCTATGCCATTCTGTACCATCACTCATTCATATATCTTTATGTACATATTCTTTATCCCTTTACACTTGTGTGTATAAGGTAGTAGTTGTGGAATTGTTAGGTTAGATTACTCGTTGGTTATTACTGCATTGTCGGGAACTAGAAGCACAAGCATTTCGCTACACTCGCATTAACATCTGCTAACCAATGTGTATGTGACAAATACAATTTGATTTGATTTGATTTGAGATGTATTATTTTTTTTGCATCATCAAGAAGACATGATGTCCTAAACCCAGTATGTTGTGATGTTTCTGAAGGCATCATTCTTTTTCTTATACTATCTTTACAATTTCTGGGTGAGTTGAGATGAAGTCAAGGTTATAGTAGTTCTGAGAAAAAATAAACCCTCTGTGTGAGGATTTGATTTGAGTCGAACATTCCCTGAGGTGAAAGAGGGAAATGACACAGATATCCACTAGGTGCCAATCTATAAGCAGGTATCCCAGAGAGTGATGCTTAATGTCACTGTCGTGGTTAACAGCTCAAATATCTTAATGTTCCCTTTGAAGTGTTATTTTAGCTAGGAGATGGCGAGAGAGAGGGAAGGCAGGAGAGAGAGAGAGAACGGGAGAGAGGGAGAGGGAGGGCGGGAGAAGGAGAAAGAGGCAGGGAAGGTGGGACGGAGGGAGTTGCTCAGCAACACAACAACACAGCTGCCCTCATGCAACAGGCAGTCATAAGAAGCGGTTGAAATCAAACCTAGGCTACTGTAGATAGCTGTATGTTGGTATTCAAGCTATGATCAAGACTTCAGCTGTACCAAATATCGTATCTGTATGATGTTTGTTTTTTCCCATTGGAGAAAGAATGGAGTGTGACTAAAGTAGTTTATCTGCATAGAACATAATGTAATTTGTTATTCCAAATTTGCTATTACTCTGGACATTTCCAAAAGCCCCTGTTTTCACTATTTACAGTGGCTTGCGAAAGTATTCACCCCCCTTGGCATTTTTCCTATTTTTTTGCCTTACAACCTGGAATTAAAATAGATTTTGGGGGGTTTGTATCATTTGATTTACACAACATGCCTACCACTTTGAAAATGCAAAATATATATTTTTATTTTTATTTCACCTTTACTTAACCAGGTAGGCCAGTTGAGAACACGTTCTCATTTACAACTGCGACCTGGCCAAGATAAAGCAAAGCATTGCGACAAAAACAACAACACAGAGTTACACATAAACAAACGTACAGTCAATAACACAATAGAAAAGAAATCTATGTACAGTGTGTGCAAATGTAGAAGAGTAGGGAGGAAGACAATAAATAGGCCATGGAGGCAAAATAATTTAAATGTTGCATTAACACTGGAGTGATAGATGTGCAGATATTGATGTGCAAGTAGAGATACTGGGGTGCAAAAGAGCAAGAAGATAAATAACAATATGGGGATGAGGTAGTTGGGTGTGCTATTTACAGATTGGCTGTGTACAGGTACAGTGATCGATAAGCTGCTCTGACAGCGGATGCTTAAAGTTAGAGAGGCAGATATAAGTCTTCAGCTTCAGTGATTTTTGCAATTCGTTCCAGTCATTGGCAGCGGACAACTGGAAGGAAAGGCGGCAAAAGGAAGTGTTGGCTTTGGGGATGACCAGTGAAATATACCTGCTGGACCGCCTGCTACGGGTGGGTGCTGCTATGGTGACCAGTGAGCTTAGATTAGGTGGGGCTTAACCTAGCAAAGACTTATAGATGACCTGGAGCCAGTGGGTTTGGCAACGAATATGTAGTGAGGGCCAGCCAACGAAAGCATACAGGTCGCAGTAGTGGGTAGTATATGGGGCTTTGGTGACACAACGGATGGCACTGTGATAGACTACATCCAGTTTGCTGAGTAGAGTGTTGAAGGCCATTTTGTAAATGACACCGTCGAAGTCAAGGATTGGTAGGATAGTCAGTTTTACGAGTGTATGTTTGGCAGCATGAGTGAGGGAGTTTTTGTTGCGAAATAGGAAGCCGATTCTAGATTTAAGTTTGGATTGGAGATGCTTAATGTGAGTCTGGAAGGAGAGTTTCCAGTCTAACCAGACACCTAGGTATTTGTAGTTGTCCTCATATTCTAAGTCAGAACCGTCCAGAGTAGTGATGCTAGTCAATCGGTTGAAGAGCATGCATTTGGTTTTACTAGCATTTAAAAGCAGTTGGAGGCCACGGAAGGAGTGTTGTATGGCATTGAAGCTCGTTTGGAGGTTTGTTAACACAGTGTCCAGAGAAGGGCCAGATGTATACGGAATGGTGTGGTTTGCGTAGAGGTGGATCAGAGAATCACAAGCAGCAAGAGCGACATCGTTGATTGACAGAGTCTAATGCCTTGGCCAGGACGATGAAGACGGCTGCACAGTACTGTCTTTTATCGATGGCGGTTATGATATCGTTTAGGACCTTGAGCATGGCTGAGGTGCACCCATGACCAGCTCAGCCACCAGATTGCATAGTGGAGAAGGTACGGTGGGATTCGAAATCTGTTTGAAAATCTGTTCGTTAACTTGGCTTTGAAAGATTTTAGAAAGGCAGGGCAGGATGAATATAGGTCTGTAGCAGTTTGGGTCTAGACTGTCTCCCCCTTTGAAGATGGGGATGACCGCGGCAGCTTTCCAATCTTTGGGGATATCAGACGATACGAAAGAGAGGTTGAACAGGCTAGTAATAGGGGCTGCAACAATTTCGGCAGATCATTTTAGAAGGAGAGGGTCCAGATTGTCTAGCCCGGCTGATTTGTAGGGATCTCGATTTTGCAGCTCTTTGAGAACATCAGCTGTCTGGATTTGGGTGAAGGGGGGGGGGGGGGGCCTGGGCAAGATGATGCAGGGGATGCAGAGCTCTTGGCCGGGGTAGAGGTAGCCAGGTGGAAAGCATGGCCAGACATAGAAACAAACAGAAAACCTGAAAACTTGAGCGTGCATAACTATTCACCCCCCCCCAGAAGCAATACTTTGTAGAGCTACCTTTTGCAGCAATTACAGCTGCAAGTCTCTTGGGGTATATCTCTATAAGCTTGGCACATCTAGCCACTGGGATTTTTGCCCATTCTTCAAGGAAAATTGCTCCAGCTCCTTCAAGTTTGATGGGTTCCACTGGTGTACAGCAATCTTTAAGTCATACCACAGATTTTCAATTGGATTGAGGTCTGGGCTTTGAATAGGCCATTCCCAGACATTTAAATGTTTCCCCTTAAGCCATTCGAGTGTTGCTTTAGTAGTATGCTTAGGGTCATTGTCCTGCTGGAAGGTGAACCTCCGTCCCAGTCTCAAATCTCTGGAAGACTGAAACAGGTTTCCCTCATGAATATCCCCGTATTAGCGCCATCCATCATTCCTTCAATTCTGAACAGTTTCCCAGTCCCTGCCAATGAAAAACATCCCCACGGCATGATGCTGCCACCACCACACTTCACTGTGGAGATGGAGTTCTCGGGGTGATGAGAGGTGTTGGGTTTGCGCCAGACATAGCGTTTTCCTTGATGGCCAAAAAGCTCAATTTTAGTCTCATCTGACCAGAGTACCTTTTTCCATATGTTTGGGAAGTCTCCCACATGCCTTTTGTGTGAACACCAAACGTGTTTGCTTATTTTTTTCTTTGAGCAATGGCTTTTTTTCTGGCCACTCTTCCGTAAAGCCCAGCAATGTGGAGTATACTTCTTAAAGTGGTGCACTGGACAGATATTCCATTCTCTGCTGTGGAGCTTTGCAGCTCCTTCAGGGTTATCTTTGGTCTCTTTGTTGCCTCTCTGATTAATGCCCTCCTTGCCTGGTCCGTGAGTTTTGGTCGGCGGCCCTCTCTTGGCAGGTTTGTTGTGGTGCCATATTCTTTCCATTTTTTAATAATGGATTTAATGGTGCTCCGTGGGATGTTCAAAGTTTCAGATATTTTTTTATAACCCAATCCTGACCTGTTTGGACAGCTCATTGGTCTTCAAGGTGCCGCTTGCTTGGTGGTGCCCTTTGCTTAGTTGCAGACCTTTCAGAACAGGTGTATATATACTGAGATCATGTGACAGATCATGTGGCACTTAGATTGCACCCAGGTAGACTTCATTGCACCAGATCTTATTTAAGGGCTTCATAGCAAAGTGGGTGAATACATACTTTCCTGTTTAGTTTTTTTTTATAATATTTTGAAACAAGTCATTTTTTTCTCTTTTCACTTCACCAATTTGGATTATTTTGTGTACGTCCATTACATGAAATCCAAATTAAAAATCCATTTCAATTACAGGTTGTAATGCAACAAAATAGGAAAAACGCCAAGGGGGATGAACACTTCTGCAAGGCACTGCTCCCTACTCCTATGTAACTCATTGAAGTGTTGGCTGGTAGTCCAGTGGTTAAGAGGTAGGAGGTCGGGCCAGTAACCAAAAGGTTGTTGGTTTGAATCCCTGAGCCAACTAGGTGAAAGCTGTCAATGTGCCCTTGAGCAAGGCACTTAACCCTAATTGCTCCTCTAAGTCGCTCTGGATGAGAGTGTCTGCTAAATGACTCACACGTAAAGAGGGAAGTGGGACACATTATAATACCATAATGCCTACATCAATACACACACCTCTATAATACCTCCTGTCATTGAGACAAATCACAGCTGTGATGCCGGAGCTGTCCGCCCACCATGCAAATAACATTTTAATTTCACTTCACCTGGAAAATGTAGAGCAGGGGAACATACAGACAAATACACACACACAGACACAGACACAGACACAGACACAGACACAGACACAGACACAGACACAGACACAGACACAGACACAGACACAGACAGACAGACAGACACACACACACACACACACACACACACAGACACACACACACACACACAGACAGACACACACACACACACGTAGACACAGACACAGACAGACACTCACACAGACACACACACACACACATACAGACACACACACAGACATACAGACACACCCATACAGACACACACACACACACAAACACAGACACACACACACACAGACGCACACTAATATTTATCCGGGAATTTGGGGAATAGAAAACGTTGTGGAGGGGTTGACGTTAATATTTGCGAGGATGTAAGACACAAACAATTTGCCCAGATATGTATTAAATGTGTGTAGTGTGTAGTGTGTAGTGTGTGTGTGTGTGTGTGTGTCAGACAGATGTATTGGAATAGTAATACCCAGACGAATGAATAAAAAAAAACTTTCCATCGTTCAGAGAATGAGAAACGAGGTCTAATCGGACTCTTGAATTTCCCGGTGACACAACATGGCACGCCATAATGAGGTCTCAACAAGTCTCTCCCCACACTCTCACTGCTAACACTAAAATAGGAAAAGAGACAATATCTAATGCAATTGATTTTCTTATGTTACATTACCATGTTGAATGTGTTATTCATTCACTGGAGGTAATTGTTTGACTTAAATGACTTCAACATATTAGAGAAACCCTCCAGAAAAATCACCCAGAGAAAACACCCCCAAGAGAAAACCTTTTTACTGATTTAGCAAGGTTTTAGGCCTCGACTGAAATGGTAATATTACATATTGGCTATGCCCTAATTTTCTCATTCTGAAAAGATGGCAAGGGATTGGTGCTGTTTCACGGCTACTCGAGTTACACATTGATCTTTTTTTATTTTCATCATGTTGGCACTCAGAGGGGATTTAGATTTTTGGAGTGGAGGGTTAGCAACAGTGTTGTGTGTTTTCAATGACTTTAACAGAAATACTGAAATTGATCACACAATGACTAAACCGTTTCTTTGTTTTACAGCTACAAAAGGCATTGTGTTCCTGATAAGCAGTGATGTAAAAAGTACCCAACTGTCATACTTGAGTAAAAGTATAGATACCTTAATAATAGAAAGTTACTCAAGTAAAAAGTGAAAGTCAGCCAGTAAAATACTACTTGAGTTAAGGTTTAAAAGTGTTTTGTTTCATATATACTTAAGTATCAAAAGTAAATGTACATGTATAAATCATTTAACATTCCTTATATTAAGCAAACCAGATGGCACAATTCTTGTTTTTAAAATGTATGGATAGTCAGGGGCACAATCCAACATCGTTTACAAAAGACGCATTTGTGTTTAGTGAGTCCTCCAGGCCATAAGCAGTAGGAATGACCACGTGTCCTCTTGATAAGCGCGTACTTTTGGTTGTCGGGGAAAATGTATGGGGTAAAAAGTACAATATTTTCTTTAGGAATGTAGTGAAGTAAAAGTAAAATATTTCAAAAATATAAGTAGTAAAGTACAGATATCCCCGAAAAACAAGTTAAGAAGTACTTGTAATGAATACTCCTGAAAAAAAAAAAGGTGTAGATTCACGCAAACAGACGAATCAAAACTAGGACTGAAGGCTATAACTGGTTCTCACAAACGAGCTAGGAACATGCTTAGTAGAGTCAAAACGAACAACTCCTCACAAAGGCACAAACAGAATTAACTGAACTAAATAAGGAGCTGATGAGACCAGGTGAGTAACGAACACAGGTGAAATCAATAAACAAAAATAAAAGACAAGGGCTACGTTCCAGAACACAACGAAACAGGGCTACGTTCCAGAACACAACGAAACAGGGCTACGTTCCAGAACACAACGAAACAGGGCTACGTTCCAGAACACAACGAAACAGGGCTACGTTCCAGAACACAACGAAACAGGGCTACGTTCCAGAACACAACGAAACAGGGCTACGTTCCAGAACACAACGAAACAGGGCTACGTTCCAGAACACAACGAAACAGGGCTACGTTCCAGAACACAACGAAACAGGGCTACGTTCCAGAACACAACGAAACAGGGCTACGTTCCAGAACACAACGAAACAGGGCTACGTTCCAGAACACAACGAAACAGGGCTACGTTCCAGAACACAACGAAACAGGGCTACATTCCAGAACACAACGAAACAGGGCTACGTTCCAGAACACAACGAAACAGGGCTACGTTCCAGAACACAACGAAACAGGGCTACGTTCCAGAACACAACGAAACAGGGCTACGTTCCAGAACACAACGAAACAGGGCTACGTTCCAGAACACAACGAAACAGGGCTACGTTCCAGAACACAACGAAACAGGGCTACGTTCCAGAACACAACGAAACAGGGCTACGTTCCAGAACACAACGAAACAGGGCTACGTTCCAGAACACAACGAAACAGGGCTACGTTCCAGAACACAACGAAACAGGGCTACGTTCCAGAACACAACGAAACAGAACACAAGGTTGACTAAGAAAATAAATACAGGACCTTACAGTACTTTAAAGTATGTTTTACTTAAGTATTTTACACCACTGTGGAAATAGCAACAGTGACACAGCAACAAATAGATATTAGACAACATCAGCACACTGTCAATTTCATTTGGAAATGGAAAAGCAAAACAACAACGGAGTGTTGCATCATGAGTCACAACCATGAAAGTAGTAGTACACCCACAGTAAAAAGGGTCCGCATCCCAAATGGCACCTATTCCCTATTTTAGTGCACTACTTTTAACCAGGGCCTGTATTGAATAGGGTGCCGTTTTTGGGACGTAGTCTTAGTCTCTACAGCCACTTCAATGAGTTGTCATAGCTGTCGCTCTCCTCATCCTCAGATGAGGTGAGGAGAGAAGGATCTTCAGACCAACATGCGGAGTCAGGGAAATATGCCATCTTTATTTATAAACAATGATGAAGATGGTGACACGAAACAAAACAAAACACTTTCAAAACTTACAAAATAACAAAACGATGTTGACGCAACCTGAACATAAACTTACATAGACAAACGTGAACTCACGAACAGGAACGTACATCGAAACAGACGAACAGCCAAACAGCTCCGAAAGTGAATATATCGAACACAACGACGAAAGACATCACAGGAGACACAGGAGACAATCACCCACCAACAAACAGTGAAAATGCCCTACCTAAATATGACTCTTGATTAGAGGAAAATGCAAACCACCTGCCTCTAATCAAGAGCCATACCAGGCAAACCGAAACCAACATAGAAACAGATAACATAGACTGCCCACCCAAAACACATGCCCTGACCATAAACACGTAAAAAACAACATAAAACAGGTCAGGACTGTTACATGAGTACCGCGCGTAAATGGAACGTTATTCCCCTTTTCTTTTATGCACGTTTCTCTGACCTTGAATTTAAGCATGACAACAGCATGCTATTTACCCGCCTATTCGTTCAGTGGGGATCAAAGAAATGAAGCTGTGGCGGAGGTGTGTCTACAGATACGACGTTTTCTGACCTTGATTTCATTCTCTCATAATTCCAACACCTTTACGCGAGAGGAATCGAGTGAATCTACCGATTCCAAGTGGAAAAAACATCGACTTTATTTTTTCCGCTAGAAATAACAGCATTCTCCACACCCTGTAATTTATAACTTGATAAGAACTATTGATAAGAGCTAGGTAAATGAGTAATCAATTTGGATAAGGGAATTGTAAATATAAATAACAATCTATTTTTACCTTATAATCGCTGGAGACAAATGTGAAACCAGCCATATGGCAGCAAACTGAATCATATCTTTCCCCACAGTAAAGTTTATGAAATGCTCTGCCATTATGCAGATTTTAAAAGGTACAGCCTTTTTCACCTTGCAGGGATGTGACTCTCTCGAATGGCTTGATTGTAGGCTACCCTGCCTTTCTATCATGTTACAGTTTAGCCACTATCAGTATCGACCGTCAGTAGGCCTAATAACCACACATATTAAACTGCTAATTTACTGTTAGTTCCCTTCAGTCGGTATAGTCTACATTATCATTCCATGTGATTACATTGTTTTGTTTTACCTTCATTTGCCTCCTCTGTTAAACGCCGTCACGACCATGTGGTTGTTGTTGAGTAACAGTTGATAATATTAAAAAAAGACATGTAGGCTAATTAAATCAGTTATGGAGCGGAGCGCAGACCGAGCCGTAACAGTTTGAACCTGACGCATGGCGCAATACTTGGCCGTGTCGTCACACAGTTAAATGGTTAGTGCAGGAAATAGACGAGGGTATATCCTACACTATTCTCCCAATTATAATATGTACACTAATCTTCCAACATGATCTCTTCATGGATTTTTTTATTTAACTAGGCAAGTCGGGAACAAATTCAATGACAGCCTAGGAACAGTGGGTTAACTGCCTTGTTCAGGGGCAGAATGACAGATTTTTTACCTTGTCAGCTCGGAGATTCAATCTAGCAACCTTTTGGTTACTGACCCAACACTAACCGCTAGGCTACCTGCCGCCCCTACACTCTAACCACTAGGCTATCTGCCATTGCAAATGTATCATTGCTAATGGTATAGTAAACAGAGAATAAACCAGGTACAGAACCATATCTCCCCATGTATCATACTGCTATAGTAAACAGAGAATAAACCAGGTACAGAACCATTTCTCCCCATGTATCATACTGCTATAGTAAACAGAGAATAAACCAGATACAGAACCATATCTCCCCATGTATCATACTGCTATAGTAAACAGAGAATAAACCAGGTACAGAACCATTTCTCCCCATGGATCATACTGCTATAGTAAACTGAGAATAAACCAGGTACAGAACCATTTCTCCCCATGGATCATACTGCTATAGTAAACAAACATTATGATAGCAAGACAGGAGGACACATTTCCTGCCTCTAGCTTTAGAAACAAGTATTTTCCCCAGGTCTCTCTACTTCCTCTCTCTCTCTACCTCCTCACTCTCTCTTCTCTCTCTCTACCTCCTCACTCTCTCTTCTCTCTCTCTACCTCCTCTCTCTCTCTGTCTCTCTCCTCTCTCTCTCTGTCTCTCTCCTCTCTCTCTCTGTCTCTCTCCTCTCTCTCTCTACCCCTCTCTCCTCTCTCTCTCTCTACTCCCTCTCTCTCTCGCTCTCTCTACTCTCTCTCTCTACCTCCTCTCTGTCTCTTCTCTCTCTCTACCTCCTCTCTGTCTCTTCTCTCTCTCTACCTCCTCTTTCTCTCTCTCTCTACCTCCTCTTTCTCTCTCTCTCTGTCTCTCTCTCTCTCTCTCTCTCTCTGTCTCTCTCCTCTCTCTCTCTCTCTCTCTCTCTGTCTCTCTCCTCTCTCTCTCTCTGTCTCTCCTCTCTCTCTCTCTCTCTCTCTCTCTCTCTCTCTCTCTCTCTCTCTCTCTCTCTCTCTCTCTCTCTCTCTCTACCTCCTCTGTCTCTCTCTCTCTCTCTCTACCTCCCCTCACTCTACCTCCTCTGTCTCTCTCTCTGTCTCTCTCTCTCTCTCTACCTCCCCTCTCTCTAACTCCTCTGTCTCTCTCTCTGTCTCTCTCTCTCTCTACCTCCTCTCTCTCTACCTCCTCTGTCTCTCTCTCTGTCTCTCTCTCTCTCTCCCTTCAGTTTACATGCAGCACATACCGTATCTTCCTCTTCCTCTCATGTAAAATACATCAAAGCCTTCTCTGAGATCCCTGAAGGTGTTTGAGGATCATCTCAGGTCAACCCAGTAGCAGCAGACCTTGAACTCTTTTGCCTAGCAGTCTGGGCCAAAGTTTCCTCTGTAGAGTAACAGCCTTCATCTCCCCACCCCTCAGTAGGAGTGTAAGGACTTCAGGGGTGTCCCAAATGGAGGGTGTCCCAAATGGCAACTCATTCCCTATATTGGGCATATAGTGCACTACTTAATAGTGCACTAGTCCTGATCAAACGTAGTGAACTATAAAGAGACTAGGGAGCCATTTGGGTTCTCAGACAGGGTTTTTTCGTGAAGGAGCTCGTGTATTTTATACAGTGGTGTGGATGGATTCCTACACAGAATCCTGGAAGACCCTAAAGTTAGACGGATATGTAACAGTCCTGACCTATTTATGTTAGTTTTTATGTGTTTTTGGTCAGGGCATGTGTTTTGGGTGGGCAGTCTATGTTACCTGTTTCTATGTTGGTTTCGGTTTGCCTGGTATGGCTCTTGATTAGAGGCAGGTGGTTTGCATTTTCCTCTAATCAAGAGTCATATTTAGGTAGGGCATTATCACTGTGTGTTTGTGGGTGATTGTCTCCTGTGATGTCTTCGTCGTTGTCGATGTGTTTCACTTACGGGACTGTTTGGCTGTTCGTGTGTTTCGATGTAACGTTCCTGTCCGTGAGTTTACGTTTGTTATGTGAGTTTATGTTCAGGTTCCGTTCTACGTCGTTTGTTATTTTGTAAGTTTTGAAAGTGTTTGTTTTCGTTGTCATCGGTGTTCGTTATAAAATAAAGATGGCATATTTCCCAGACTCCGCATTTTGGTCAGAAGATCCTTCTCTCCTCACCTCATCTGAGGATGAGGAAAGCGACAGCTATGACAGAATCACCCACCAAAATACAGAGACCAAGCGGTATGGGAAAAATGCTCGACGGAGCAACAAGGACTTTTGGACTTGGGAGGAGATCCTGTCTGGTAGAGGACCCTGGGCGCAAACTGGAGGAAATCGCTGCTCTCGTGAGAAGAGTGAGGCAGCCACAGCCCAGGAGCGCTGGTATGAGGAGGCAGCTAGGAGACGTGGATGGAAGCCGGAGATTCAAGCTCGTAACCGGAATTATGAGGGGACACGTCTTGCACGGAAGCCCGAAAAGCCCGTGAGTAACTCCCAAAAATTTCTTGGGGGGGGGGCTAAGGGGTTGTGGGCCAAGGGCAGGTAGGAGACCTGCGCCCACTTCCCAGGCTAACCGTGGAGAGCGGGAGTACGGGCAGACACCGTGTTACGCAGTAGAGCGCACGGTGTCTCCTGTACGTGTGCATAGCCCAGTGCGGGTTATTCCACCTCCCCGCACTGGTAGGGCTAGATTGGGCATTGAGCCAGGTGTCATGAGGCCGGCTCAACGCGTCTGGTCTCCAGTGCGTCTCCTCGGGCCGGCATACATGGCACCTGCCTTACGCATGGTTTCCCCGGTTCGCCTGCATAGCCCAGTGCGGGCTATTCCACCTCGCCGCACTGGCAGGGCGACCGGGAGCATTCAACCAGGTAAGGTTGGGCAGGCTCAATGCTCAAGAGAGCCAGTACGCCTGCACGGTCCGGTATTTCCGGCGCCACCTCCCCGCCCCAGCCTAGTACCTACAGTGCCTATATTACGCACTAGGCTACCAGTGCATTTCCAGAGCCCTGTTCCTCCTCCACGCACTCTCCTTATAGTGCGTGTATCCAGTTCGGTGCCTCCAGTTCCGGCCCCACGCACTAAGCCACCTGTGCGTCTCCCAAGTCCTGTACACACTGTCACTTCTCCCCGTACTAGTCCTGAGGTGCGTGCCCTCAGCCAGGTGCCACCAGTGCCGGTACCACGCACCAGGTATAGAGTACGCTTTGAGAGTTCAGTGTGCCCTGTCTCTGCTCCCCGCACTAGTAGGAAGGTGCTTATCATTAGCACGGTGCCTCCAGTTCCGGCACCACGCACCAGGTCTACAGTGCGCCATATCCGGCCAGAGCCATCCGTCTCCCCAGCGCCATCTGAGCCATCCGTCTCCCCAGCGCCATCTGAGCCATCCGTCTCCCCAGCGCCATCTGAGCCATCTGTCTTCCCAGCGCCATCTGAGCCATCCGTCTTCCCAGCGCCATCTGAGCCATCCGTCTGCCAGGAGCCTGCAAAGCCGCCCGTCTGCCATGAGCCTGCAAAGCCGCCCGTCTGCCATGAGCCTACAGAGCCGTCAGCCAGACAGGAGCCGCTAGAGCCATCAGCCAGACAGGAGCCGCTAGAGCCGTCAGCCAGACAGGATCTGCCAGAGCCGCCAACCAGACAGGATCTGCCAGAGCCGCCAACCAGACAGGATCTGCCAGAGCCGCCAACCAGACAGGATCTGCCAGAGCCGCCAACCAGACAGGATCTGCCAGAGCCGTCAGTGAGCCATGAGCAGCCAGAGCCGTCAGTGAGCCATGAGCAGCCAGAGCCGTCAGTGAGCCATGAGCAGCCAGAGCCGTCAGAGAGCCATGAGCAGCCAGAGCCGTCAAAGAGCCATGAGCAGCCAGAGCCGTCAGAGAGCCATGAGCAGCCAGAGCCGTCAGAGCGCCATGAGCGTCGAGAGCCGTCAGCCTGCCATGAGCGTCGAGAGCCGTCAGCCTGCCATGAGCGTCGAGAGCCGTCAGCCTGCCATGAGCGTCGAGAGCCGTCAGCCTGCCATGAGCGTCGAGAGCCGTCAGCCTGCCATGAGCGTCGAGAGCCGTCAGCCTGCCATGAGCGTCGAGAGCCGTCAGCCTGCCATGAGCGTAGAGAGCCGTCAGTCTGCCATGAGCGTCGAGAGCCGTCAGCCAGCATGGACCTGCCAGAGCCGTCCAAACAGGACCTGCCAGAGTCCTTCAGCCGGGATCTGCCCCTTGTCCCGGTGTTGCCCCTTGTCCCGGTGCTGCCCCTTGTCCCGGTGCTGCCCCTTGTCCCGGTGCTGCCCCTTGTCCCGGTGCTGCCCCTTGTCCCGGTGCTGCCCCTTGTCCCGGTGCTGCCCCTTGTCCCGGTGCTGCCCCTTGTCCCGGTGCTGCCCCTTGTCCCGGTGCTGCCCCTTGTCCCGGTGCTGCCCCTTGTCCCGGTGCTGCCCCTTATTCCAGTGATGGTCCTTATCCTGGTGCTGCCCCTTGTTTTTGTGCTGCCCCTTGTCCCGGTGCTACCCCTTGTCCCGGTGCTGCCCCTTGTTCCGGTGCTAGCTGATTATTTAGGGGAAGGTAATGTTTGGGTGGTCAGTGGTAGGGGTAGACAGAAGAGGGGAGTGACTATGGTGGTATGGGGACAGCGTCCGGAACCGGAACCACCACCGTGGTCAACTGCCCACCCGGACCCTCCCCTGGACTTTGTGCTGGTGCGCCCGGCGTTCGCACCTTGGGGGGGGGGTACTGTAACAGTCCTGACCTATTTATGTTAGTTTTTATGTGTTTTTGGTCAGGGCATGTGTTTTGGGTGGGCAGTCTATGTTACCTGTTTCTATGTTGGTTTCGGTTTGCCTGGTATGGCTCTTGATTAGAGGCAGGTGGTTTGCATTTTCCTCTAATCAAGAGTCATATTTAGGTAGGGCATTATCACTGTGTGTTTGTGGGTGATTGTCTCCTGTGATGTCTTCGTCGTTGTCGATGTGTTTCACTTACGGGACTGTTTGGCTGTTCGTGTGTTTCGATGTAACGTTCCTGTCCGTGAGTTTACGTTTGTTATGTGAGTTTATGTTCAGGTTCCGTTCTACGTCGTTTGTTATTTTGTAAGTTTTGAAAGTGTTTGTTTTCGTTGTCATCGGTGTTCGTTATAAAATAAAGATGGCATATTTCCCAGACTCCGCATTTTGGTCAGAAGATCCTTCTCTCCTCACCTCATCTGAGGATGAGGAAAGCGACAGCTATGACAGGATATGAAGGTTTCTGCACAGTAACAGAAGTCCTGTTTTGGAGGTCAGATGTTACGTCTTCCATTTTAGGGAATTCTGCTTGACGACGAGGCTACTCATTGGTCAATAGATTTTCTCTGAATTCCAATGAAATTGACTTGTTACGTCTTCCATTTTTGGGAATTCTGGGTAGCGACGAGGCTACTCATTGGTCAATAGATTTTCTCTGAATTCCTATGAAATTGACTTGTTACGTCTTCCATTTTAGGGAATTCTGGGTAGCGACGAGGCTACTCATTGGTCAATAGATTTTCTCTGAATTTCTATGAAATTGACTTGTTACGTCTTCCATTTTAGGGAATTCTGGGTAGCGACGAGGCTACTCATTGGTCAATAGTCAAAGTGTGCATCTTTTGGTGCAATAACGTAAGCCTGTGTTAGTGACCAGATCTAATAAGCAAAAGTAGAAATATAAAATCCAAATGGTAGGCTATATCAAGCCTATTCAAATATTAATCTAGCCTATTAAAATACAGTCTCAAGTCAAAGTCGAGTACCGAGTCTTGAGGATCCAAGTCTCAAGTTATTTTATTTTCTCTCAAGTCAAGTCATCAAATTTGTGACTTGACTCAGACTCGAGTCAAAGTCGTGTGACTCAATTCCACAACTCGGCATATAAGTGTATGTAAATTCTGAGAGTTTAACTACAGAGACTGAGGTGATTGTACTGAGTGTGGGAGAGAGGTCCTTAGCAGAACACTTTTAACTTAAAACACACACACAACCATTTAGATAGACCACAACAGAAGCAATTACATACTCTAAGAAAGTAAACGAACCGTAGTAATATGACTGTTTACTTGCATGCTGAAAAATAGATGACATTTGTATTTGTATTTATTATGGATCCCCATTAGCTGCTGCTTACTCTTCCTCGGGTCCAGCAAAATTAAGGCAGTTTATACAATTTTTAAAACATTACAATACATTCACGGATTTCACAACACACTGTGTGTCCTCAGGCCACCACCACTCCACCACTACCACATATCTACAGTACTAAATCCATGTGTGTGTGTGTGTGTGTGTGTGTGTGTGTGTGTGTGTGTGTGTGTGTGTGTGTGTGTGTGTCAATGTTTGGGTTGCTTCACAGTCCCTGCTATTTCATAAGATATTTTTTTTAAATCAGTTTTTTTAAGTCTAATTTTACTGCTTGCGTCAGTTACTTGATGTGGAATAGAGTTCTATGTAGTCATGGCTCTGTTTAATACTGTGCGCCTCCCATAGTCTGTTCTGGACTTGGGGACTGTGAAGAGACCTCTGAAGGCATGTCTTGTGGGGTATGCATAGGTGTCCAAGCTGTGTGCCAGTTGTTTACCCAACAGCAACAAAGTAAGAATAGAATTTGCAGTATGTTGTACAGGTTAAGTAATGGAGTGTCTGCTGGTTAAGTAATGGAGTGTGTACTGATTTAGTAACGGCACAGACAGACAGTCATTTAGCAGAATAAATAACAGCTGGTGCGCAATGTTTAATATTAAAGTTTTGTGGTATAGAGTACCTCGTGATAAGCTGTAGACCACACTATCTACCTATTAAAGTTTTGTGGTATAGAGTACCTCGTGATAAGCTGTAGACCACACTATCTACCTATTAAAGTTTTGTGGTATAGAGTACCTCGTGATAAGCTGTAGACCACACTATCTACCTGTTAAAGTTTTGTGGTATAGAGTACCTCGTGATAAGCTGTAGACCACACTATCTACCTGTTAAAGTTTTGTGGTATAGAGTACCTCGTGATAAGCTGTAGACCACACTATCTACCTGTTAAAGTTTTGTGGTATAGAGTACCTCGTGATAAGCTGTAGACCACACTATCTACCTATTAAAGTTTTGTGGTATAGAGTACCTCGTGATAAGCTGTAGACCACACTATCTACCTATTAAAGTTTTGTGGTATAGAGTACCTCGTGATAAGCTGTAGACCACACTATCTACCTATTAAAGTTTTGTGGTATAGAGTACCTCGTGATAAGCTGTAGACCACACTATCTACCTATTAAAGTTTTGTGGTATAGAGTACCTCGTGATAAGCTGTAGACCACACTATCTACCTATTAAAGTTTTGTGGTATAGAGTACCTCGTGATAAGCTGTAGACCACACTATCTACCTATTAAAGTTTTGTGGTATAGAGTACCTCGTGATAAGCTGTAGACCACACTATCTACCTATTAAAGTTTTGTGGTATAGAGTACCTCGTGATAAGCTGTAGACCACACTATCTACCTATTAAAGTTTTGTGGTATAGAGTACCTCGTGATAAGCTGTAGACCACACTATCTACCTATTAAAGTTTTGTGGTATAGAGTACCTCGTGATAAGCTGTAGACCACACTATCTACCTATTAAAGTTTTGTGGTATAGAGTACCTCGTGATAAGCTGTAGACCACACTATCTACCTATTAAAGTTTTGTGGTATAGAGTACCTCGTGATAAGCTGTAGACCACACTATCTACCTATTAAAGTTTTGTGGTATAGAGTACCTCGTGATAAGCTGTAGACCACACTATCTACCTATTAAAGTTTTGTGGTATAGAGTACCTCGTGATAAGCTGTAGACCACACTATCTACCTATTAAAGTTTTGTGGTATAGAGTACCTCGTGATAAGCTGTAGACCACACTATCTACCTATTAAAGTTTTGTGGTATAGAGTACCTCGTGATAAGCTGTAGACCACACTATCTACCTATTAAAGTTTTGTGGTATAGAGTACCTCGTGATAAGCTGTAGACCACACTATCTACCTAGAGAGTTTTCATCGATTTTATTCGTAGCCTTCTATTTACCACCACAAAACGATGCTGCCACAAAAAGACCGCACTCAATGAGCTCTATAAGGCCATAAGCAAACAAGAAAATGCTCATCCAGAGGCAGCACTCCTAGTGGCCGGAGACTTTAATGCAGGCAAACTTAAATCCGTTTTACCTCATTTCTATCAGCATGTCTATCAGCATGAAATAGCTGGTGCTCTCAGTGTTTCTTTCCCAGAGGGGGAAAAAAGTGGTCAGATGACGTGGATGGTTTAGGACGGTTTTACTAGCACAGAGTGGAATATGTTCCACCTCAGTCACCGGCTTCATCAATAAGTGCCCTGACGACTTAGTCCCCACAGTGACCGTACGTACATATACCAACCAGAAGCCATGGATTACAGGCAACATCTGCACCGAACTAAAAGCTGAAGCTGCCGCTTTCAAGGAGAGGGACACTAATCCAGACGCTTATAAGAAATCCCGCTATGCCCTCAGATGAACCATCAAACAGGCAATACGTCAATACAGGACTCAGATTGAATCCTACCACACTTGCTCTGATGCTCGTCTGATGTGGCAGGATTTGCAAGCTATTTCGGACTACAAAAGCTTCCCAGTGACGTGAGCCTACCAAATGAGCTAAATGCCTTTTATGCTCGATTCGAGGAAAGAAACACTGAAGCGTTCATGAGAGCACCAGCTATTTCGGACGACTGTGTGATCATGCTCTCCGATGTGAGCAAGACCTTTAAACAGGTCGACATTCACAAGGCCGTGGGGCCCGACGGATTATCAGGACATGTACTCAAAGCATGCGTGAACCAACTGGCAAGTGTCTTTTCAAACTCTCCCTGACCGAGTCTGTAATACCTACGTGTTTCAAGTAGACAACCATAGATCCTGTGCCCAAGGAAGCGAAGGTAACCTGCCTAAATGACTACTGCCCCATTGCACTCACGTCTGTAGCCATGAAGTGCTTTGAAAGGCTGGTCATGGCTCACATCAACACCATCATCCCAGAAATCCTAGACCAACTCCAATTTGCATACCACCCCAACAGATTCACAGATGACGCAATCTCAATCGCACTCCACACTGCCCTTTCTCACCAGGATAAAAGGAACACCTATGTGAGAATGCTGTTCATTGACTACAGCTCAACGTTCAACACAATAGTGGTCACAAAGCTCATCACTAAGCTAAGGACCCTGGGCCTGAACACCTCCCTCTACTCTGGATCCTGTACTTCCTGACGGGCCGCCCCCAGGTGGTAAGGGTAGGCAACAACACATCTGCCATGCTGATCCTCAACACTGAGGCCCCTCAGAAGTGTGTACTTAGTCCCCTCGTGTACTCCCTGTTCACCCAATACTGCGTGGCAAAGCACGACTCCAAAACCATCATTAGGTTTGCTGACGATACAACAGTGGTAGGCCTGATCACTGACAACGATGAGACGGCCTATAGGGAGGAGGTCTGTGAACTGACAGTGTGGTGCCAGGACAACAACCTCTCCCTCAATGTGAGCAAGACAAAGGAGCTGATGATGGACAACATGAAAAGGCGGTCTGAACAGGACCCCATTAACATCGACGTGGCTGTAGTGGAGCAGGTTGAGAGTTTCAAGTTCCTTTGGTGTGCACATCACCAATGAACTATCATGGTCCAAACACATCAAAACAGTTGTGAAGAGGGCACGACAACACCTTTTCAGGAGACTGAAAAGATTTGGCATGGGTCCCCAGATCCTCAAAAAGTAATATAGCTGCACCATCGAGAACATCCTGACCGGTTGCATCACCACCTGGTTTGGCAACTGCTCGGCATCTGACCGTAAGGCTCTACAGAGGGTAGTACGTACGGCCCAGTACAACATTGGGACCAAGCTTCCTGCTATCCAGGACCTATATATTAGGCATTGTCAGATGAAGGCCAAAAAAATTGTCAAAGACTCCAGTTACCCAAGTCATAGACTGTTCTCTCTGCTACCGCACAGCAACCGGTACCAGAGCGCCAAGTCTAGGTCCAAAAGGCTCCGTAACAGCTTCTACCCCCAAGCCGTAAGACTGCTAAACTTACTTTAGTTTATTTAGTAAATATTTTCTTATATCTATTTCTTGAACTGCATTGTTGGTTCAGGGTTCGTAAGTAACTATTTCATGGTAAGGTAAACAACTGTTGTATTCGGACATATGTGATGAATTTTTTTAAATGTTACTTTATTTGAATTAAAGTGTCCCTGTTTAGGTACATCACCAAGGGAGTGATACTGAGAAGAGACAGACACAACTGTGTATGGCTGCCTAACTTCTGGTATTGTGCTGTGACTAGTTAGAAATGAGCAATTGGATTCAAATGTCAAAAAGCATTTCTTATAATGGGACCTGATGTGAATAAAGACGTGCCATTGCAAACCGAGGGGAAAAGGCCACTTCCTCACTATGACTGTAACATGGACCTTCAATGTACCAACGTCTGCATAACTTACTTGCTTACACGCTCCATACCAGGTGGTGTCAGAGGAAGGCTCTAAAAAGTGTCAAAGACTCCAGCCTACCTAGTCATAGAATTTTCCCTTTGCTACAGCACGGCAAGCGGTACAGGAGCGCCCAAGTCTAGGTCCAAGAGGCTTCTAAATAGCTTCTACCCCCAAGCCATAAGACTCCTGAACATCTTATCAAATGGCTACCCCAGACTATCCCCCCCCCCCCCCCTTCTACACTGCTGCTATTGTCTGTTACTATCTATGCATAGCTACTTTAATAACTCTACCTACATGTACATATTATCTCAATTACCTCAACTAACCGGTACCCTCGCACATTGACTCTGTACCGGTACCCCATGTATATAGCCTCTCAATTGTTATTTTACAGCTGCTCTTTAATTATTTATTATTTTTATTTGTCACTTTTTGATGTATTTTGTTAAAACTGCATTGTTGGTTAAGGGCTTGTAAGTAAGCATTTCAGTGTCAGGTTGTTGTGTTCGGCACATGTGATGAATAAAATGTGATTTGATTTGATTCTGTCGATTCAACTCCACCCTCAACTTCTTAAGGAGTGGGACAACTTCCGATCAAACTGGAGGGCCCGCAATTCAAATAAATAATCATAAATATTATGGATTTTAAACATTTAGGTACAGATAAGTGTCTTATGTCGACTGAAAGCTTAAATTCTTGTTAATCTAACTGGACTGTCCGATTCACAGTAGCTATTACAGCGAAAACATTCCATGTGATTGTTTGAGGACGGCGCCCCACATCAAAATATTTTTCCACCGGCACAGGTTTCATACATTCACATATAACGATTAAATATTCACTTACTTTTTGAAAATGTTCATCTGATTTGTCATCCAAAGGGTCCCAGCTATAACATGTAGTGTTGTTTTGTTAGGTAAAATCCTTTTTTATATCCCAAAAAGTCAGTTTAGTTGGCGGTATCGATTTGAGTAATCCATTCGTTCAACTTGCCTAGAAAGGAGTCCGAAAATCTACCCCTAAACTTTGTTTCAACAAGTCAAAATACATTTATATTTACTCCTCAGATACCCTAAAATGTAATCAAACTATAATATTTATTTCGGAAAGAAGTATGCTCAATAGGAAACCGATTTTAGCAGGGGAGTAATGTATTCATGGCGCGCGCAAACACGGATTTCCAAGACTGTCCTTCTACTAAAACTGATATTTCTTATTAGTCTTTGAAGTTACAGGCCTGAAACCTTGAACATAGACTGCTGACACCCTGTGGAAGCCATATGAATTGCATCCAGGGAGCTAATTTTCAATATGACCTTTCTGTTGCATTTCTAAGAGGATGGTCTCTCAACAAAAAATACAATTCTGGTTAGTTTTTCTTTGGATTTTCTCCTACTATATCTACTGTGTTATATTCTCCTACATTATAGTCTACAACAGGACTTCTGTTACTGTGCAGAAGCCTTCACATGAGATACATTGGTCTTTATGAAATGCCATTTGGGGCACACAGTAGACATTTATACACAAGAGACACAGTAGACATTTATATACAAGAGACACAGTAGACCTTTATATACAAGAGACACATTAGACATGTTTATACAAGAGACACAGTACACATTTAAACACAAGAGACACATTAGACATGTTTATACAAGAGACACAGTACACATTTATACACAAGAGACACAGTACACATTTAAACACAAGGATAAGCGGTGAGAGAAATGAGGGAAATGAGGGCCGACAATGTTTTAGATAAGATAATAGATAATATTTCCACTATAAAGAGACACTAGTCTAGGAGGAATATAACCAATCATTAAAACTTAATGGAAAGCGTTATTAACGATGCCAGTTCAAGGTCTGCCCTACTGAATAGAGCAGAGGGACATACCTCTTGTGACGAGGACACACACACAGGTGTGTGTCTGTGCGTTTGTGTGTGTGTGCATGTGATCCTGTTTTGGCTGCTTTTTAATTAAGGGGAAGGTTACCATGGTGAGCCCAATTGAGGTGTATGTATAGAGGAGAGAAGAGGAGAGGGGGGAGATAGCGAGAGGGTGAGAGAGAGAGGGAGAGAGAGAGTGTTAACCAAAAGTGTTATTCGGCTGTCCCCATAGGAAACCCTTTGAAGAACCCTGTTCGGTTTCAGGTAGAACACTTTTGGTTCTATATGGAACACAGAAGAGTTCTACCTGGAACCAAAAAGAGTTATACGTGGAACCAAAAAGAGTTCTACCTGGAACCAAAAAGAGTTCTACCTGGAACCAAAAAGAGTTCTACCTGGAACCAAAAAGAGTTCTACCTGGAACTAAAAGGAGTTCAACATGGAACCAAAAAGAGTTCTACCTGGAACTAAAAGGAGTTCAACATGGAACCAAAAATAGTTCTACCTGGAACCAAAAAGAGTTCTACCTGGAACTAAAAGGAGTTCAACATGGAACTAAAAGGAGTTCTACCTGGAACCAAAAAGAGTTCTACCTGGAACCAAAAAGAGTTCAACATGGAACCAAAAAGAGTTCTACCTGGAACCAAAAAGAGTTCTACCTGGAACCAAAAAGAGTTCTACCTGGAACCAAAAAGAGTTCTACCTGGAACCAAAAAGAGTTCTACCTGGAACCAAAAAGAGTTCTACCTGGAACCAAAAAGAGTTCTACCTGGAACCAAAAAGAGTTCTACCTGGAGCCAAAAAGAGTTCTACCTGGAACCAAAAGGAGTTCAACATGGAACCAAAAAGAGTTCAACATGGAACCAAAAAGAGTTCTACCTGGAACCAAAAAGAGTTCTACCTGGAACCAAAAAGAGTTCTACCTGGAACCAAAAAGGTTTCAGTAACTTTGAAGAAAGACTTGGTTCATTTGTTGTCTTCTTGTTAACTCTCAATCAGCCCTCTGTTTAGTCCTCAATAAAGAGAACGTTATTGCTGTGTCCCAAATGGCACCCTATTCCCTATAGGGCACTATGTAGGGAATAGGGTGCCATTTGGGATGCCTGAGAATCCTGACTTTATTTAATGTGCTGTTCCCTTCACGGAGGGTTAGCCAAATTAGGTATTGTTTTAAATGCTGTTCCCTCCTCGAAGGTCTAGCCAAATTAGGTATTGTTTTAAATGCTGTTCCCTTCACGGAGGGTTAGCCAAATTAGGTATTGTTTTAAATGCTGTTCCCTTCACGGAGGGTTAGCCAAATTAGGTATTGTTTTAAATGCTGTTCCCTTCACGGAGGGTTAGCCAAATTAGGTATTGTTTTAAATGCTGTTCCCTCAACGAAGGTCTAGCCAAATTAGGTATTGTTTTAAATGCTGTTCCCTCAACGAAGGTCTAGCCAAATTAGGTATTGTTTTAAATGCTGTTCCCTCCTCGAAGGGTCAGCCAAATTATGTATTGTTTTAAATGCTGTTCCCTTCACTGAGAGTTAGCCAAATTAGCTCTTGTATTTAAATGCTGTTCCCTCCACAGAGGGTTAGCCAAATTAGCTCTCGTTTTAAGAATAACGATGCGTTCTCCTCTCTCTCTCTTCCCTCTTAGTCTGATCTAAGTCAAGTACCGGAGTGGGAATTCCATGTAGGCCTTGTATACCCACTATTAAATTATAGAAAAGGCAACACTCCACAGCAAAGGCACAGTGAAATATCCCTGTATAGAGGAGGTGATTTGGTGAAACGCGTCGGCATGATGGGTAACCGTGTCTTAGACATGAAGATTTGTTTTAGCTTCCCAGGCAGTCATATTTGATTCAAGTCAATAAAATTGTTCTTATTAATGTTATCCAGGAGTAAGCACTGTAATCCGGCTTGAAGAACCAACCCACCGCCTTTGGTACAAAACAATAACAAGTATTTACATTCTGTCTGTTGCACGATGTTTTCCTTCTCAGATCGAAGTGCAACCTGAACGCTACTCTTATAGAAGATCGTTTGTGTTCAATGACTTATCTGGCTATGAATAAAGGTGAAGTAAATCTGATTGTGTGTTTTCCCTCCTCAGATGTAAGTGTAACCTGCACTCCAACAGCTGTGTGTTTGACAAGGACAAGGGGAAGCTGGGATGTGAGTGTGAACACAACACAACAGGACCGGACTGCGGTCGCTGTAAGAGACACTACCACGGACGACCCTGGAGTGTCGGGTCCTACCTGCCCATTCCCAGAGGAACTGCTAACATCTGTGAGTAGACTAAGTCTCTATATATCTAAAAAAACAATTGTGGTAAAAGTTTCAACAGAATCTAATCAAGAATAAAAGAATGATATATGAGGCATGTGGGCTTTTCGTCAATCTTGGAGGAGATTTCTGTCTGATCTGTCAGATCCCAGGTCTAGGCCAGGGGCTCATTTCCTTAATATATCTAATATATCTAAATATATCTAACCCCAGGCTAACACCAGGCTAACACCAGGCTAACACCAGGCTAACACCAGGAAAGCTAACTCTAGGGAAGCTAGAAGAGGAATAAGGTGCTATAATCAGCCCAACACTGAGGGATAATGTGCTATATCCAGCCCAACACTGAAGGATAAGGATAAGGTACTATATCCAGCCCAACACTGAAGGATAAGGTGTTATAGCCAGCCCAACACTGAGGGATAAGGTGATATAGCCAGCCCAACATTGCGGGATAAGGTGATATAGCCAGCCCAACACTGAGGGATAAGGTGATATAGCCAGCCCAACACTGCGGGATAAGGTGATATATCCAGCCCAACACTGAAGGATAAGGTGCTATATCCAGCACTAAGGAATAAGGTGCTATTATCAGCCCAACACTGATGTTGACTGATTATAGAACATTAACCCCCAGTGTTGGGCCGATTATAAAACCTTATCCCCCAGTGTTGGGATGATTATAGAACCTTGGCCCTCAGTGTTGGGCTGATTATAGAACCTTATCCCTCAGTGGTGGGCTGATTATAGAACCTTATCCCTCAGTGTAAAAAAATAACCTGCCTAGGGACTGCGGTTGAAAATTAGCCAGCTGGCTAAAACCGGCACGTTTACTGAAACATTGATTAATGTGCACTGTCCCTGTAAAAATAAAAATAAACTCAACTCAAACTCAACACTGATGAATGAGTAAGGTGCTATAATCTGCCGAGGGATGAAGTATTATAGCCAGACCAACACTGAGGGATAAAGTATTATAGCCAGACCAACACTGAGGGATAAAGTATTATAGCCAGACCAACACTGAGGGATAAAGTATTCTAGCCAGACCAACACTGAGGGACGAAGTATTATAGCCAGACCACCACTGAGGGATGAAGTATTATAGCCAGGCCAACACTGAGGGATAAAGTATTATAGCCAGACCAACACTGAGGGATGACGTATTCTAGCCGGACCAACACTGAGGGATGACGTATTCTAGCCGGACCAACACTGCGGGATAAAGTATTATAGCCAGATCAACACTGAGGGATAAAGTATTATAGCCAGACCAACACTGAGGGATGAAGTATTATAGCCAGATCAACACTGAGGGTCTAACGTGTGTGCATGTTATGTGTGTGTGAGCAAATTAAGTGAGTGTGTGTGTGTGTGTGTGTGTGTGTGTGTGTGTGTGTGTGTGTGTGTGTGTGTGTGTGTGTGTGTGTGTGTGTGTGTGTGTGTGTGTGTGTGTGTGTGTGTGTGCACGTGTGTGTGTGTGTGTGTGTGTGTGTGTGTGTGTGTGTGTGCACGTGTGTGTGTGTGCACGTGTGTACCTGTGTGTGCATTCAGGGTGTGTGCCTTCACACCCATGTATGTGTCGTCTAAGGAGAAGTGGCTTGATTTCCCCATACGCCGTGTTCCTCCAGTTAGGAGACTCTCTGCAACGTGAGACCAGCTGTCCCTCTCTCTCAGACTGACAGGGGCGTTATTAAAAACAGCCAACGCCTCGGACACATCTGCACTGAACGGATAAAACCCCCAGACCCAGTCTCCATATACTCCATATCAACAAAACCATATGACACACTGGCTTGGAGAAAGACAGAATGCAATGATATTGCATACGGCACCCTGGTAGTATTACATAATAGCGGAATAACATTAATCCCCACAGGTGTGGAAGTTTAATCGCTTTTTTATTTGTCTTCGATTTGAGTTATTTGTTATTCTCTCATAAGAGAAGACAATTTTCTGCATCCAAAATGGCTCCCTATTCCTACTTTTGGCCAGAGCCCTATGAGCCATTGTAGTGCACTGTGTAGGGAATAGGATGCCAGTTGGGATGTAGCCTATAGCACATAACATGGGGCGTTCCATGCGTTTTCCCCCATGCAGCAACTAACGCAACGGCTCATATTTCCTGCTAGGATATTAACCGTATGGTCCTCGAAGACAAATTTGCTGAAAGTGCAGAATTTAATTCTAGTTTAATAGCACTCATCTGTCATCACGTCATCGTCTTCAGTCACAATAGCAATACATATCCTAGTGACAGACGGGGTATTACATGTTACATATTTCATATTCAGGACCCTACTGAATATATGCAGATATATAGCTGTACGTGACCCTCCATGTAAAAATCAGGACCCAACATATGCAGATATATAGCTGTACGTGACCCTCCATGTAAAAACCTAAGATGAAAGGAGGCTCTCTGTTGCCAGGGGACTAGAGCTGTCGGGATAAAAGGAATGAACTATGGACAAGAATACATCTACACTATCATATACTTTAGATATAGACATACTCTACACGACCAAAAGTATGTGGACACCTGCTTGTCGATCATCTCATTCCAAAATCATGGGCCTTAATATAGAGCCCCATTGGCTGCTATAACAGCCTCCACTCTTCTGGGAAGGCAATCAAATCAAATGTTATTTGTCACATGTGACTTTTCCGTGAAATGCTTATTTACAAGCCCATAACCAACAATGCAGTTTTAAGAAAAATAAGAGTTAAGAAAATATTTACTAAAAAACGAAAGTAAAAAATAAATAAAGTGACAATAGAATAGAACAATAAGGAATCTATCTATATACAGGGGCTACCGGTATCGAGTCAATGTGCGGGGGTACAGATTCATTGAGGTAATATGTACATGTAGGTAGGGGTAAGTGACTATGCATAGATAATAAACAGTGAGTAGCAGTAGTGTACATGTAGGTAGGGGTAAGTGACTATGCATAGATAATAAACAGTGAGTAGCAGTAGTGTACATGTAGGTAGGGGTAAGTGACTATGCATAGATAATAAACAGTGAGTAGCAGTAGTGTACATGTAGGTAGGGGTAAGTGACTATGCATAGATAATAAACAGTGAGTAGCAGTATTGTACATGTAGGTAGGGGTGAAGTGACTATGCATAGATAATAAACAGTGAGTAGCAGTAGTGTACATGTAGGTAGGGGTGAAGTGACTATGCATAGATAATAAACAGTGAGTAGCAGTAGTGTACATGTCAGGTAGGGGTGAAGTGACTATGCATAGATAATAAACAGCGAGTAGCAGTAGTGTACATGTAGGTAGGGGTGAAGTGACTATGCATAGATAATAAACAGTGAGTAGCAGTAGTGTACATGTAGGTAGGGGTGAAGTGACTATGCATAGATAATAAACAGTGAGTAGCAGCAACGTTTTTAAAAAAGGGGGGGTGGCAGTGCAAAAATTCTGGGTGGCAATTTGATTAGATGCTCAGGAGTCTTATGGCTTGGGGTTAGAAGCTGTTAAGAAGCCTTTTGGACCTAGACCTGGCGCTCTGGTACCGCTTGCAGCACGACTAGGGTGGCTGGAGTGTTTGGCAATTTTTTGGGGCTTTCCTCTGACACTGCCTGGTGTAGAGGTCCTGGATGGCAGGAAGGTCGGCCGTACGCACTACCCTCTGAAACGCCTTGCGGTAGGAGGCCGAGCAGTTGCCATACCAGGCGGTGATTAAACCAGTCAGGATGCTCTCGATGGTGCAGCTGTATAACTTTTTGAGGATCTGAGGACCTAAGCCAAGGGGGAATAGGCCTTTTCATGCCAAATTCACGACTGTCTTGGTGTGTTTGGACCATGATAGTTCGTTGATGATGTGGACACCAAGGAACTTGAAGCTCTCAACCTGCTCCACTACAGCCCCGTCGATGAGAATGGGGACTGCTCGGCCCTTCTTTTCCTGTAGTCCACAATCATCTCCTTTGTCTTGATCACATTGAGGGAGAGATTGATGTCCGGGCACCACACTGCCAGGTCTCTGACCTCCTCTCTGATCAGGCCTACCACCGTTGTTTCATCGGCAAACTTAATGATGGTGTTGGAGTCGTGCTTGGCCACGCAGTCATGGGTGAACAGGGAGCACAAGAGGGGACTAAGCACGCACCCCTGAGGGGCACCCGTGTTGAGGTTCAGCGTGGCAGATGTGTTGTGTTGTTGCCTCTCCTCACCACCTGGGGGGCGACCCGTCAGGAAGTCCAGGATCCAGTTGCAAAGGGAGGTGTTTAGTCCCAGGGTCCTTAGCTTAGTGATGAACCTTGAGGGCACTATGGTGTTGAACACTGAGCTGTAGTCAATGAACAGCATTCTCACATAGGTGTTCAATTTATCGAGGTGGGAAAGGGCAGGGTGGAGTGCAATAGAGATTGCGTCATCTGTGGATCTGTTGGGGTGGTATGCTGATTGGAGTGGGTCTAGTGCTTCTGGGATGAAGGTGTTGATGTGAGCCATGACAAGCATTTGAAAGCACTTCATGGCTAAAGATGTGAGTGCTACGGGTCGGTAGTCATTTAGGCAGTTGACCTTGGTGTTCTTGGGCACAAGAAACATGTACAGTACCAGTCCATATTATGGCAAAAACAGCTCAAATAAGCAAAGAGAGACGGCAGTCCATCATTACTTTAAGACATGAAGGTCAGTCAATGCGGAAAATTTCAAGAACTTTTAAAGTTTCTTCAAGTGCAGTCGCAAAAATCATTAAGCACTATGATGAAACTGGCTCTCATGAGGACCACCACAGGAAAGGAAGAACCAGTCACCTGCAGAGGATAAGCTCATTAGATTTACCAGCCTCAGAAATTGCAGCCAAAATAAATGCTTCACAGTGTTCAGACAGACATATCTCAACATGAACTGTTTAGAGGAGACTGCGTGAATCAGGTCTTCATGGTCGAATTGCTGCAAATAAAACACTACTAAAGGACACCAATTAGAAGAAAACACTTGCTTGGGCCAGGAAACACGAGCAATGGACATTAGACCTGTGGAAATATGTCCTTTGGTCTGATGAGTCCAAATTTTAGATTTTTGGTTCCAACCGCCATGTCTTTGTGAGACGCAGAGTAGGGGAACGGATGATCTCCACATGTGTGGTTCCCACCATGAAGCATGGAGGAGGAGGTGTGATGGTGTGCGGGTGTTTTGCTGGTGACACTGTCTGTGATTTATTTAGAATTCAAGGCACACTTAACCAACATGGCTACCACAGCATTCTGCAGTGATATGCCATCCCATGTGGTTTGCACTTAGTATAATTTGTTTTTCAATAGGACAATGACCCAAAACACACCTCCAGGCTGTGTAAGGACTATTTGACCAAGGAGAGTGATGGAGTGCTGCATCAGCTGACCTGACAACAATCACCAACCAGAACCCAATTAAGACGGTTTGGGAGTTTTTGGACCACAGACTGTGCTCAGAGTATGTTTGAACTCCTTCGAGACTGTTGGAAAATCATTCCTCATGAAGCTGGTTGAGAGAATACCAAGAGTGTGCAAAGCTGTCATCAAGGCAAAGGGTGGCTATCTTGAAGAATCTAAATATAAAATATATTTTGATTTGCTTAACACTTTTTTGGTTACTACTTGATTCCATATGTGTTATTACGTAGTTTGGATGTCTTCATTATTATTCTACAATGTGCAAAATAGTAAAAATAAAGAAAAACCTTGAATGATTAGATGTGTCCAAAATTTTGACTGGTACTGTAGGTGTCACAGACTGGGTCAGGAAAATGTTGAAAATGTCAATGAAGACCTTTTCCAGTTGGTCAGCGCATGCGCTGAGTACACGTCCTAGTAATCCATCTGGCCATTGTGAATGGTGACTTTTTTAAAGGTCTTACTCACATTGGCTATGGAGAGTGTGATCACACGGTCATCCGGAACAGCTGGTGCGCTCATGCATGCTTCAATGTTGCTTACCGCGAAGCACGCATATAAGTCATTTAGCTCATCTGGTAGGTTCGTGGCTGGGATTACTTTTTTTTCTGCAATAGACTGGCATGCACAGAGCCCTGACCTCAACCCATTTGAACACCGTTGGGATGAATTGTAACGTCGACTGCGAGCCAGGTCTAATCGCTCAACATCAGTGCCCAACCTCACTAATGCTGTTGTGGCTGAATGGAAGCAAGTCCCTGCAGCATTGTTCCAACATCTAGTTGAAAGCCTTCCCAGAAGAGTGGAGGCTGCCATTACAGCAAAGGGGGAGGAAAAACATATTTTGGAATGAGATGTTCAACGAGCAGGTGTCCACATACTTTTTGTGATGTAGTCTATATAGTGGTGGAATGTTATGTGATGTACTTATTTCATTAAGTGCCTTAATGTGTTTGGAACCCCGGAAAAGCCTCAGCTAAGGGGGATCCCTAATAAATACCTTTACAAATATAACTGATATAACCATAGAATGGGATTGATATAGTGTGCTTGATAGAATGGATTTGATAGAACAGATATAGTTGATAGAACTGAAGAATGGGTTTGAAAGAACTGGTAGAACTGGTAAAACTGACAGAACTGATAGAACTGATAGAACTGATAGAACTGACTGAACTGACAGAACTGATAGAACTGACTGAACTGACAGAACTGATAGAACTGACAGAACTGACAGAACTGACAGAACTGACAGAACTGATAGAACTGACAGAACTGACAGAACTGACAGAACTGACAGAACTTACAGAACTGATAGAACTGACAGAACTGATAGAACTGATAGAACTGACAGAACTGACAGAACTGACAGAACTGATAGAACTGACAGAACTGATAGAACTGACAGAACTGACAGAACTGATAGAACTGACAGAACTGATAGAACTGATAGAACTGATAGATCTATTGTGATATTAGTAGGGATATTGATAGTAGTAGAGATATTGAAATTAGTAGAGATATTGATATTAGTAGAGATATTGATATTAGTAGAGATATTGATATTAGTAGGGATATTGATATTAGTAGAGATATTGATATTAGTAGTGATGTTAGTAGAGATGTTAGTAGTGCTATTAGTAGGGATATTGATATTAGTAGAGATATTGATATTAGAGAGATATTACTCGGGATATTGATATTAGTAGAGATATTGATATTAGTATTGGAATTGATATTAGAGAGATATTACTAGGGATATTGATATTAGTAGAGATATTGATATTAGTAGGGATATTGATATTAGTAGAGATATTAGTAGGGGTTTTGATATTAGTAGAGATATTACTAGGGATATTGATATTAGTAGGGATATTGATATTACTAGGGATATTGATATTAGTAGGGATATTACTAGGGATATTGATATTAGTAGGGATATTGATATTAGTAGAGATATTACTAGGGATATTGATATTAGTAGGGATATTGATATTAGTAGAGATATTACTAGGGATATTGATATTAGTAGGGATATTGATATTAGTAGAGATATTACTAGGGATATTGATATTAGTAGGGATATTTATATTAGTAGGGATATTGATATTAGTAGATATATTACTAGGGATATTGATATTAGTAGAGATATTGATATTAGTAGAGACATTGATATTAGAGAGATATTACTAGGGATATTGATATTAGTAGAGATATTGATATTAGTAGGGATATTGATATTAGTAGGGATATTGATATTAGTAGAAATATTGATATTAGTAGAGATATTGATATTAGAGAGATATTACTAGGGATATTGATATTAGTAAAGATATTGATATTAGTAGGGATATTGATATTACTAGGGATATTGATATTAGTAGAGATATTGATATTAGTAGAGATATTGATATTAGAGAGATATTACTAGGGATATTGATATTAGTAGAGATATTGATATTAGTAGAGATATTGATATAAGAGAGATATTACTAGGGATATTGATATTAGTAGAGATATTGATATTAGTAGGGATATTGATATTAGTAGGGATATTAGTAGGGATATTGATATTAGTAGGGATATTAGTAGAGATATTGATATTAGTAGGGATATTAGTAGGGATGTTAGTAGGGATATTGATATTAGTAGGGATATTAGTAGAGATATTGATATTAGTAGGGATATTAGTAGGGATGTTAGTAGGGATATTAGTAGGGATATTAGTAGGGATATTAGTAGGGATATTAGTAGGGATATTAGTGGGGATGTTGGTAGGGATATTAGTAGAGATATTAGTAGGGATGTTAGTAGGGATATTAGTAGGGATATTAGTAGGGATGTTAATAGGGATATTAGTAGGGATATTAGTAGGGATGTTAGTAGGGATATTGATATTAGTAGGGATATTAGTAGAGATATTAGTGGGATATTAGTAGGGATGTTAGTAGGGATATTAGTAGAGATATTGATATTAGTAGGGATATTAGTCGGGATGTTAGTAGGGATATTGATATTAGTAGGGATATTAGTAGGGATGTTAGTAGGGATATTGATATTAGTAGGGATATTGATATTAGTAGGGATATTGATATTAGTTGTAACGATTCTCTAAATCCTTCTCCTCCTCAGACGAGGAGAGGAGAGAGGGATCTGAAGACCAATATGCAGCGAGGTATGATGACATGATTTATTGAATTAAACAAGACACGACATAGACAGAAAACGAACTATACTTGAATAACTACAAAACAACAAACGACGTAGACGCACCTGAACATAAGAACTTACGTATAACGAAGAACGCATGAAAACAGGAACAGACTACATAAACCGAACAAACAAAACCGAAACAGTCCCATGTGGCGTAACATCACACAGACACAGGAGACAACCACCCACAAACAAACAGTGTGAAAACACCTACCTTAATATGGCTCTCAATCAGAGGAAATGAAAACCACCTGCCTCTAATTGAGAGCCATATCAGGTCACCCTTAAACCAACATAGAAACAGAAAACATAGACTGCCCACCCAAACTCACGTCCTGACCAGCTAACACATACACAAACTAACAGAAAACAGGTCAGGAACGTGACATTAGTAGAGATATTACTAGGGATATTGATATTAGTAGAGATATTGATATTAGTAGAGATATTGATATTAGTAGAGATACTGATATTGGTAGGGATATTGATATTAGTAGAGCTATTGATATTAGTAGTGATAATAGTAGTGATATTAGTAGGGATATTGATATTAGTAAGGATATTAGTAGGGGTATTGATATTAGTAGTGATAATAGTAGTGATATTAGTAATGATTGTGATATTAGTAGGGATATTGATATTAGTAGAGATATTAGTAGTGATATTAGTAGGGGTATTGATATTAGTAGTGATATTAGTAGGGGTATTGATATTAGTAGAGATATTAGTAGTGATATTAGTAGGGGTATTAATATTAGTAGTGATAATAGTAGTGATATTAGTAATGATATTGATATTAGTAGGGGTATTGATATTAGTAGTGATAATAGTAGTGATATTAGTAATGATATTGATATTAGTAGGGGTATTGATATTAGTAGTGATATTAGTAGTGATGTTAGTAGGGATATTGATATTAGTAGAGATATTAGTAATGATATTAGTAATGATATTGATATTAGTAGAGATATTGATATTAGTAGGGATATTAGTAGTGATATTAGTAGGGTTATTGATATGTATAGGGGTATTGATATGTAGTGTTATTAGTAGGGATATTGATATTAGTAGGGTTATTGATATTAGTAGGGGTATTAGTAGTGATATTATTAGGGGTATTGATAGTAGTAGAGATATTGATATTAGTAGAGATATTGATGTTAGTAGGGATATTAGTAGAGATATTGATGTTAGTAGAGATATTGATATTAGTAGGGATATTAGTAGAGAAATTGATATTAGTATGGATATTGATATTAGTAGGGATGTTAGTAGTGATATTAGTAGAGATATTGATATTAGTAGAGATATTAGTAGAGATATTAGTAGAGATATTGATATTAGTAGGGATGTTAGTAGGGATATTGATGTTAGTAGGGATATTGATATTAGTAGGGATATTGATATTAGTAGGGATATTAGTAGGGATATTAGTAGGGATATTAGTAGGGATATTAGTAGGGATGTTAGTAGGGATGTTAGTAGGGATGTTAGTAGAGATATTAGTAGAGATATTGATATTAGTAGGGATATTAGTAGAGATATTAGTGGAGATATTGATATTAGTAGGGATATTAGTAGTGATATTAGTAGGGATATTAGTAGGGATATTAGTAGGGATATTAGTAGGGATATTAGTAGGGATATTAGTAGGGATGTTAGTAGGGATATTAGTAGGGATGTTAGTAGGGATATTGATATTAGTAGAGATATTGATATTAGTAGGGATATTGATATTAGTAGAGCTACTGATATTAGTATGGATATTAGTAGGGATATTAGTAGGGATATTAGTAGGGATGTTAGTAGGGATATTAGTAGGGATATTAGTAGGGATGTTAGTAGGGATATTGATGTTAGTAGGGATGTTAGTAGGGATGTTAGTAGGGATGTTAGTAGGGATATTAGTAGGGATATTAGTAGGGATGTTAGTAGGGATATTAGTAGGGATATTAGTAGGGATATTGATGTTAGTAGGGATATTGATATTAGTAGGGATATTAGTAGGGATATTGATGTTAGTAGGGATATTGATATTAGTAGGGATATTAGTAGGGATATTGATGTTAGTAGGGATATTTGTAGGGATATTGATGTTAGTAGGGATATTGATATTAGTAGGGATATTAGTAGGGATATTGATGTTAGTAGGGATATTGATATTAGTAGGGATATTAGTAGGGATATTGATATTAGTAGGGATATTGATGTTAGTAGGGATATTGATATTAGTAGGGATATTAGTAGGGATATTGATATTAGTAGGGATATTGATGTTAGTAGGGATATTGATATTAGTAGGGATATTAGTAGGGATATTGATATTTGTAGGGATATTGATGTTAGTAGGGATATTGATATTAGTAGGGATATTAGTAGGGATATTGATATTAGTAGGGATATTAGTAGGGATATTGATATTAGTAGGGATATTGATGTTAGTAGGGATATTAGTAGGGATATTAGTAGGGATACTAGTAGGGATATTAGTAATGATATTAGTATGGATATTAGTAGGGATATTGATGTTAGTAGGGATATTGATATTAGTAGGGATGTTAGTAGGGATATTAGTATGGGTGTTAGTAGGGATGTTAGTAGGGATGTTAGTAGGGATGTTAGTAGGGATATTAGTAGGGATATTAGTAGGGATATTAGTAGGGATGTTAGTAGGGATGTTAGTAGGGATGTTCGTAGGGATGTTCGTAGGGATGTTCGTAGGGATGTTCGTAGGGATGTTAGTAGGGATGTTAGTAGGGATGTTAGTAGGGATGTTAGTAGGGATATTAGTAGGGATTTTAGTATGGATATTAGTAGGGATGTTAGTAGGGATGTTAGTAGGGATGTTAGTATGGATATTAGTAGGGATATTAGTAGGGATATTAGTAGGGATGTTAGTAGGGATATTAGTAGGGATGTTAGTAGGGATGTTAGTAGGGATATTAGTAGGGATATTAGTAGGGATATTAGTAGGGATGTTAGTAGGGGTATTAGTAGGGATATTAGTAGGGATATTAGTAGGGATATTGATATTAGTAGGGATATTAGTAGGGATGTTAGTAGGGATATTGATGTTAGTAGGGATATTGATATTAGTAGGGATATTAGTAGGGATATTGATGTTAGTAGGGATATTGATATTAGTAGGGATATTAGTAGGGATATTAGTAGGGATATTAGTAGTGATATTAGTAGGGATATTAGTAGGGATATTGATGTTAGTAGGGATATTGATATTAGTAGGGATGTTAGTAGGGATATTAGTAGGGATATTAGTAGGGATATTAGTAGGGATATTAGTAGGGATGTTAGTAGGGATATTAGTAGGGATATTAGTAGGGATATTAGTAGCGATATTAGTAGGGATATTAGTAGGGATATTAGTAGGGATATTGATATTAGTAGAGATATTGATATTAGTAGGGATATTGATATTAGTAGAGATATTGATATTAGTAGGGATATTGATATTAGTAGGGATGTTAGTAGGGATATTAGTAGGGATATTAGTAGGGATATTAGTAGGGATGTTAGTAGGGATATTTGTAGGGATGTTAGTAGGGATATTGATATTAGTAGAGATATTGATATTAGTAGGGATTGTTATGCAGGTGAATGAGGACCCAAAAGCGACTTAACAAAAACAGAGTCTTTATTCCAGTCTTAACAAAACGGTACTCCAGGATATATCTTAGATGACACCTGCTCACACGCAGCATCTGTTGAAGGCAAAAACACGACAGGGCGGAACCAGGACACAGAACAGCAAACATCAAACAAAGATCCGACAAGGACAGAAGCGGAAAACAGAGGGAGAAATAGGAACTCTAATCAGAGGGCAAAATAGGGGACAGGTGTGAAAGATTAAATGAGGTAGTTAGGAGAATGAGGAACAGCTGGGAGCAGGAACGGAACGATAGAGAGAGAGCGAGAGAGGAAGAGAGGGAGGGGAAGAGAGAGGGATAGAAAGAGGGAAAGAACCTACTAAGACCAGCAGAGGGAGACAAATGGAAGGGAAGCACAGGGACAAGACATGATAATCAAATGACAAAACATGACAGTACCCCCCCACTCACCGAGCGCCTCCTGGCGCACTCGAGGAGGAACCCTGGCGGCAACGGAGGAAATCATCAATCAACGAACGGTCCAGAACGTCCCGAGATGGAACCCAACTCCTCTCCTCAGGACCGTAACCCTCCCAATCCACTAAGTACTGGTGACCACGTCCCCGAGAACGCATGTCCATGATCTTCCGTACCTTGTAAATAGGTGCGCCCTCGACAAGGACGGGAGGGGGGGAGGGAAGACGAACGGGAGCGCGAAGAAAAGGCTTGACACAAGAGACATGGAAGACAGGGTGGACGCGACGAAGATGTCGCGGAAGAAGCAGTCGCACAGCGACAGGATTGACGACCTGAGAGACACGGAACGGACCAATGAACCGCGGAGTCAACTTGCGAGAAGCTGTCGTAAGGGGAAGGTTACGAGTGGAAAGCCACACTCTCTGACCGCGACAATACCTAGGACTCTTAATCCTACGTTTATTGGCGGCTCTCACAGTCTGCGCCCTGTAACGGCAAAGTGCAGACCTGACCCTCCTCCAAGTGCGCTCACAACGTTGGACAAAAGCCTGAGCGGAGGGAACGCTGGACTCGGCGAGCTGGGACGAGAACAGAGGAGGCTGGTAACCAAGACTACTCTGAAACGGAGATAGCCCGGTAGCAGACGAAGGAAGCGAGTTGTGAGCGTACTCAGCCCAGGGGAGCTGTTCTGCCCAAGACGCAGGGTTTCGAAACGAAAGGCTGCGTAAAATGCGACCAATCGACTGATTGGCCCTTTCTGCTTGACCGTTAGACTGGGGATGAAACCCGGAAGAGAGACTGACGGAAGCACCGATCAAACGACAGAACTCCCTCCAAAACTGTGACGTGAATTGCGGACCTCTGTCTGAAACGGCGTCTAACGGGAGGCCATGAATTCTGAACACATTCTCAATGATGATTTGTGCCGTCTCCTTAGCGGAAGGAAGCTTAGCGAGGGGAATGAAATGTGCCGCCTTAGAGAACCTATCGATAACCGTAAGAATCACAGTCTTCCCCGCAGACGAAGGCAGACCGGTAATAAAGTCTAAGGCGATGTGAGACCATGGTCGAGAAGGAATGGGAAGCGGTCTGAGACGACCGGCAGGAGGAGAGTTACCTGACTTAGTCTGCGCGCAGTCCGAACAAGCAGCCACGAAACGGCGCGTGTCCCGCTCCTGAGTAGGCCACCAAAACCGCTGGCGAATAGAAGCAAGCGTACCCCGAACACCGGGGTGGCCAGCTAACTTGGCAGAATGAGCCCACTGAAGAACAGCCAGACGAGTAGAGACAGGAACAAACAGAAGGTTACTAGGACAAGCGCGCGGCGACGCAGTGTGAGTGAGCGCTTGCTTTACCTGTCTCTCAATTCCCCAGACAGTCAACCCGACAACACGCCCTTCAGGGAGAATCCCCTCGGGGTCGGTAGAAACCACAGAAGAACTAAAGAGACGGGATAAGGCATCAGGCTTGGTGTTCTTATTTCCCGGGCGATAGGAAATCACGAACTCAAAACGAGCGAAAAACAACGCCCAACGAGCTTGACGTGCATTAAGTCGTTTGGCAGAACGGATGTACTCAAGGTTCTTATGGTCAGTCCAAACGACAAAAGGAACGGTCGCCCCCTCCAACCACTGTCGCCATTCGCCTATGGCTAAGCGGATAGCGAGCAGTTCGCGGTTACCCACATCATAGTTGCGTTCCGATGGCGACAGGCGATGAGAAAAGTAAGCGCAAGGATGAACCTTATCGTCAGACTGGAAGCGCTGGGACAGAATGGCTCCCACGCCCACCTCTGAAGCGTCAACCTCGACAATAAATTGTTTAGTGACGTCAGGAGTAACAAGGATAGGAGCGGATGTAAAACGCTTCTTGAGGAGATCAAAAGCTCCCTGGGCGGAACCGGACCACTTAAAGCAAGTCTTGACAGAAGTCAGAGCTGTGAGAGGGGCAGCCACTTGACCGAAATTACGAATGAAACGCCGATAGAAATTAGCGAAACCGAGAAAACGCTGCAACTCGACACGTGACTTAGGAACGGGCCAATCGCTGACAGCCTGGACCTTAGCGGGATCCATCTGAATGCCTTCAGCGGAAATAACAGAACCAAGAAAAGTGACAGAGGAGACATGAAAGGCGCACTTCTCAGCCTTCACGTAGAGACAATTCTCTAAAAGGCGCTGGAGTACACGTCGAACGTGCTGAACATGAATCTCGAGTGACGATGAAAAAATCAGGATATCGTCAAGGTAAACGAAAACAAAGATGTTCAGCATGTCTCTCAGTACATCATTAACTAATGCCTGAAAGACAGCTGGAGCATTAGAGAGACCGAACGGCAGAACCCGGTATTCAAAATGCCCTAACGGAGTGTTAAACGCCGTTTTCCACTCGTCCCCCTCTCTGATGCGTACGAGATGGTAAGCGTTACGAAGGTCCAACTTAGTAAAGAACCTGGCTCCCTGCAGCATCTCAAAGGCTGACGACATAAGGGGAAGCGGATAACGATTCTTAACCGTTATGTCATTCAGCCCTCGATAATCCACGCAGGGGCGCAGAGTACCGTCCTTCTTCTTAACAAAGAAAAACCCCGCACCGGCGGGAGAGGAAGAAGGCACCACGGTACCGGCGTCGAGAGAAACAGACAGATAATCCTCGAGAGCCTTACGTTCGGGAGCCGACAGAGAGTATAGTCTACCCCGAGGGGGAGTGGTCCCCGGAAGGAGATCAATACAACAATCATACGACCGGTGAGGAGGAAGAGAGTTGGCTCTGGACCGACTGAAGACCGTGCGTAGATCATGATATTCCTCCGGCACTCCTGTCAAATCCCCAGGTTCCTCCTGAGTAGAGGGGACACAAGAAACAGGAGGGATAGCAGACATTAAACACTTCACATGACAAGAAACGTTCCAGGATAGGATAGAATTACTAGACCAATTAATAGAAGGATTATGACATACTAGCCAGGGATGACCCAAAACAACAGGTGTAAAAGGTGAACGAAAAATCAAAAAGGAAATGGTCTCACTGTGGTTACCAGATACTGTGAGGGTTAAAGGTAGTGTCTCACATCTGATACTGGGGAGAGAACTACCATCTAAGGCGAACATGGGCGTGGGCCTCCCTAACTGTCTGAGAGGAATGTCATGTTTCCGAGCCCATGCTTCGTCCATAAAACAACCCTCAGCCCCAGAGTCTATCAAGGCACTGCAGGAAGCAGCCGAACCGGTCCAGCGTAGATGGACCGACAAGGTAGTACAGGATCTTGATGGAGAGACCTGAGTAGTAGCGCTCACCAGTAGCCCTCCGCTTACTGATGAGCTCTGGCTTTTACTGGACATGACATGACAAAATGTCCAGCAGAACCGCAATAGAGACAAAGGCGGTTGGTGATTCTCCGTTCCCTCTCCTTAGTCGAGATGCGAATACCTCCCAGCTGCATGGGCTCAGTCTCTGAGCCGATGGGAGGAGATGGTTGAGATGCGGAGAGGGGAAACACCGTTAACGCGAGCTCTCTTCCACGAGCTCGGTGACGAAGATCTACCCGTCGTTCTATGCGGATGGCGAGTGCAATCAAAGAGTCCACGCTGGAAGGAACCTCCCGGGAGAGAATCTCATCCTTAACCTCAGCGTGAAGTCCCTCCAGAAAACGAGCGAGCAACGCCGGCTCGTTCCAGTCACTGGATGCAGCAAGAGTGCGAAACTCTATAGAGTAATCCGTTATGGATCGATCACCTTGACATAGGGAAGCCAGGACCCTGGAAGCCTCCTTCCCAAAAACTGAACGATCAAAAACCCGTATCATCTCCTCTTTAAAGCTCTGATAATCGTTAGTACACTCAGCCCTTGCCTCCCAGATAGCTGTGCCCCACTCCCGAGCCCGACCAGTAAGGAGTGATATGACGTAGGCGATCCGAGCTCTCTCTCGTGAGTATGTGTTGGGCTGGAGAGAAAACACAATATCACACTGGGTGAGAAAGGAGCGGCACTCAGTGGGTTGCCCAGAGTAACATGGTGGGTTATTAACCCTAGGTTCCGAAGACTCGGAAGACCAGGAAGTAACAGGTGGCACGAGACGAAGACTCTGAAACTGTCCTGAGAGGTTGGAAACCTGAGCGGCCAGGGTCTCAACGGCATGACGAGCAGCAGACAATTCCTGCTCGTGTCTGCCGAGCATTGCTCCCTGGATCTCGATGGCAGTGTTGCGAGAATCCGTAGTCGCTGGGTCCATTGTGGTCGGATCTTTCTGTTATGCTGGTGAATGAGGACCCAAAAGCGACTTAACAAAAACAGAGTCTTTATTCCAGTCTTAAACAAAACGGTACTCCAGGATATATCTTAGATGACACCTGCTCACACGCAGCATCTGTTGAAGGCAAAAACACGACAGGGCGGAACCAGGACACAGAACAGCAAACATCAAACAAAGATCCGACAAGGACAGAAGCGGAAAACAGAGGGAGAAATAGGAACTCTAATCAGAGGGCAAAATAGGGGACAGGTGTGAAAGATTAAATGAGGTAGTTAGGAGAATGAGGAACAGCTGGGAGCAGGAACGGAACGATAGAGAGAGAGCGAGAGAGGAAGAGAGGGAGGGGAAGAGAGAGGGATAGAAAGAGGGAAAGAACCTACTAAGACCAGCAGAGGGAGACAAATGGAAGGGAAGCACAGGGACAAGACATGATAATCAAATGACAAAACATGACAGGGATATTGATATTAGTAGAGCTACTGATATTAGTATGGATATTAGTAGGGATATTAGTAGGGATATTAGTAGGGATGTTAGTAGGGATATTAGTAGGGATATTAGTAGGGATGTTAGTAGGGATATTGATGTTAGTAGGGATGTTAGTAGGGATATTAGTAGGGATATTAGTAGGGATGTTAGTAGGGATATTAGTAGGGATGTTAGTAGGGATATTAGTAGGGATATTAGTAGGGATATTAGTAGGGATATTAGTAGGGATATTGATGTTAGTAGGGATATTGATATTAGTAGGGATATTAGTAGGGATATTGATGTTAGTAGGGATATTGATATTAGTAGGGATATTAGTAGGGATATTGATGTTAGTAGGGATATTTGTAGGGATATTGATGTTAGTAGGGATATTGATATTAGTAGGGATATTAGTAGGGATATTGATGTTAGTAGGGATATTGATATTAGTAGGGATATTAGTAGGGATATTAGTAGGGATATTAATAATGATATTAGTAGGGATATTAGTAGGGATATTGATGTTAGTAGGGATATTGATATTAGTAGGGATGTTAGTAGGGATATTAGTAGGGATATTAGTAGGGATATTAGTAGGGATATTAGTAGGGATATTAGTAGGGATATTAGTAGGGATATTAGTAGGGGTGTTAGTCGGGGTATTAGTAGGGATATTAGTAGGGATATTAGTAGGGATATTAGTAGGGATATTAGTAGGGATATTAGTAGGGATATTAGTAGGGAAATTAGTAGGGATATTAGTAGGGATATTAGTAGGGATATTGATATTAGTAGGGATATTAGTAGGGATTTTAGTAGGGATGTTAGTAGCGATACTAGTAGGGATATTAGTAGGGATTTTAGTAGGGATTTTAGTAGGGATTTTAGTAGGGATATTAGTAGGGATTTTAGTAGGGATGTTAGTAGGGATATTAGTAGGGATATTAGTAGGGATATTAGTTGGGATATTAGTAGGGATATTAGTAGGGATATTAGTAGGGATATTAGTAGGGATGTTAGTATGGATATTAGTAGGGATATTAGTAGGGATATTAGTAGGGATGTTAGTAGGGATATTAGTAGGGATATTAGTAGCGATATTAGTAGGGATATTAGTAGGGATATTAGTAGGGATATTAGTAGGGATATTGATATTAGTAGGGATATTAGTAGGGATGTTAGTAGGGATGTTAGTAGGGATATTAGTAGGGATTTTAGTAGGGATGTTAGTATCGATATTAGTAGGGATATTAGTAGGGATTTTAGTAGGGATATTAGTAGGGATATTAGTAGGGATGTTAGTAGGGATATTAGGAGGGATATTAGTAGGGATATTAGTTGGGATATTAGTAGGGATATTAGTAGGGATATTAGTAGGGATATTAGTAGGGATGTTAGTATGGATATTAGTAGGGATATTAGTAGGGATGTTAGTAGGGATATTAGTAGGGATATTGATGTTAGTAGGGATATTGATATTAGTAGGGATGTTAGTAGGGATATTAGTAGGGATATTAGTAGGGATATTAGTAGGGATATTAGTAGGGATATTAGTAGGGATATTAGTTGGGATATTAGTAGGGATATTAGTAGGGATATTAGTAGGGATATTAGTAGGGATATTAGTAGGGATGTTAGTATGGATATTAGTAGGGATATTAGTAGGGATATTAGTAGGGATGTTAGTAGGGATATTAGTAGGGATATTAGTAGCGATATTAGTAGTGATATTAGTAGGGATATTAGTAGGGATATTAGTAGGGATATTAGTAGGGATATTAGGAGGGATATTAGTAGGGATATTAGTAGGGATATTGATATTAGTAGGGATATTAGTAGGGATGTTAGTAGGGATATTAGTAGGGATTTTAGTAGGGATGTTAGTATCGATATTAGTAGGGATATTAGTAGGGATTTTAGTAGGGATATTAGTTGGGATATTAGTAGGGATGTTAGTAGGGATATTAGGAGGGATATTAGTAGGGATATTAGTTGGGATATTAGTAGGGATATTAGTAGGGATATTAGTAGGGATATTAGTAGGGATGTTAGTATGGATATTAGTAGGGATATTAGTAGGGATGTTAGTAGGGATATTAGTAGGGATATTGATGTTAGTAGGGATATTGATATTAGTAGGGATGTTAGTAGGGATATTAGTAGGGATATTAGTAGGGATATTAGTAGGGATGTTAGTAGAGATATTAGTAGGGATATTAGTAGGGATATTAGTATGGATATTAGTAGGGATATTAGTAGGGATATTAGTAGGGATATTGATATTAGTAGAGATATTGATATTAGTACTGATATTGATATTAGTAGAGATATTGATATTAGTAGGGATATTGATATTAGTAGGGATATTGATATTAGTAGGGATATTAGTAGGGATATTGATGTTAGTAGGGATATTTGTAGGGATATTGATGTTAGTAGGGATATTGATATTAGTAGGGATATTAGTAGGGATATTGATGTTATTAGGGATATTGATATTAGTAGGGATATTAGTAGGGATATTAGTAGGGATATTAGTAGGGATATTAATAATGATATTAGTAGGGGTATTAGTAGGGATATTGATATTAGTAGGGATGTTAGTAGGGATATTAGTAGGGATATTAGTAGGGATATTAGTAGGGATATTAGTAGGGATATTAGTAGGGATATTAGTAGGGATATTAGTAGGGATGTTAGTAGGGGTATTAGTAGGGATATTAGTAAGGATATTAGTAAGGATATTAGTAGGGATATTAGTAGGGATATTAGTTGGGATAGTAGTAGGGATATTAGTAGGGATATTAGTAGGGATGTTAGTAGGGATGTTAGTAGGGATATTAGTAGGGATGTTAGTAGGGATATTAGTAGGGATATTAGTAGGGATATTAGTAGGGATATTAGTAGGGATATTAGTAGGGATATTAGTAGGGATATTAGTAGGGATATTAGTAGGGATGTTAGTAGGGATATTAGTAGGGATATTAGTAGGGATATTAGTAGGGATATTAGTAGGGATATTAGTAGGGATATTGATATTAGTAGGGATATTAGTAGGGATATTAGTAGGGATATTAGTAGGGATATTAGTAGGGATATTGATATTAGTAGGGATGTTAGTAGGGATATTAGTAGGGATATTAGTAGGGATATTAGTAGGGATATTAGTAGGGATATTGATATTAGTAGGGATGTTAGTAGGGATATTAGTAGGGATATTAGTAGGGATATTAGTAGGGATATTAGTAGGGATATTGATATTAGTAGGGATATTAGTAGGGATATTAGTAGGGATATTAGTAGGGATATTAGTAGGGATATTAGTAGGGATATTAGTAGGGATATTAGTAGGGATATTAGTAGGGATATTGATATTAGTAGGGATGTTAGTAGGGATATTAGTAGGGATATTAGTAGGGATATTAGTAGGGATATTAGTAGGGATATTGATATTAGTAGGGATATTAGTAGGGATATTAGTAGGGATAATAGTAGGGATATTAGTTGGGATATTAGTAGGGATATTAGTTGGGATATTAGTAGGGATATTAGTAGGGATATTAGTAGGGATATTAGTAGGGATGTTAGTAGGGATATTAGTAGGGATATTAGTAGGGATATTAGTAGGGATATTAGTAGGGATATTAGTAGGGATATTAGTAGGGATATTAGTAGGGATATTAGTAGGGATATTGTGTTATGCTGATGAAGGAGGACCCAAAAGCGACGTAATAGAAACAGAGTCTTTATTCCATTCTTAAACAAACAATGATTCTCCTGGATCTTCTCAAAGGTAATTCCAACGCAGGAAACTGAAAACCTCTTGTCAGTAGAGAGGAACGACTGGAGACGCGACCACAGACTGCAGGTCGCTTCAGGAGGACACAGACCGTAGCTGACATAGACACCTGCTCACACGCAGCATCTGACAAAGGCAAAAAACACGACAGGGCGCAACAAGGACACAGAACAGCAAACCTCAAACAAGAATCCGACAAAGACAGAAGCAGAAAACAGAGGGAGAAATAGGGACTCTAATCAGAGGGCAAAATAGGGGACAGGTGTGAAAGAGTAAATGAGGTCGTTAGGAGAATGAGAAACAGCTGGGAGCAAGAACGGAACGATAGAGAGAGAGAGCGGGAAAGGGAAAGAGGGAGGAGGAGAGAGAGGAATAGAAAGAGGGAAAGAACCTAATAAGACCAGCAGAGGGAAGCACAGGGACAAGACATGATGATCAAAGACAAAACATGACAGTATCCCCCCACTCACCGAGCGCCTCCTGGCGCACTCGAGGAGGAACCCTGGCGGCAACGAAGGAAATCATCAATCAACGAACGGTCCAGCACCTCCCGATATGGAACCCAACTCCTCTCCTCAGGACCGTAACCCCCCCAATCCACTAAGTACTGGTGACCACGTCCCCGAGAACGCATGTCCATGATCCTCCGTTCCTTGTAAATAGGTGCGCCCTCGACAAGAACGGGAGGGGGGGAGGGAAGACGAACGGGGGCGCGAAGAAAAGGCTTGACACAAGAGACATGGAAGACAGGGTGGACGCGACGAAGATGTCGCGGAAGAAGCAGTCGCACAGCGACAGGATTAACGACCTGAGAGACACGGAACGGACCAATGAACCGCGGCGTCAACTTGCGAGAAGCTGTCGTAAGGGAAAGGTTACGAGTGGAAAGCCACACTCTCTGACCGCGACAATACCTAGGACTCTTAATCCTACGTTTATTGGCGGATCTCACAGTCCTCCCCGCAGACGAAGGCAGACCGGTAATAAAGTCTAAGGCGATGTGAGAACATGAACGAGAAGGAATGGGAAGCGGTCTGAGACGACCGGCAGGAGGAGAGTTACCTGACTTAATCTGCGCGCAGTCCGAACAAGCAGCCACGAAACGGCGCGTGTCCCGCTCCTGAGTAGGCCACCAAAACCGCTGGCGAATAGAAGCAAGCGTACCCCGAACGCCGGGGTGGCCAGCTAACTTGGCAGAATGAGCCCACTGAAGAACAGCCAGACGAGTAGAGACAGGAACGAACAGAAGGTTACTAGGACAAGCGCGCGGCGACGCAGTGTGAGTGAGTGCTTGCTTTACCTGTCTCTCAATTCCCCAGACAGTCAACCCGACAACACGCCCTTCAGGGAGAATCCCCTCGGGTTCGGTAGAAACCACAGGAGAACTAAAAAGACGGGATAAAGCATCAGGCTTGGTGTTCTTATTTCCCGGACGATAGGAAATCTCGAACTCGAAACGAGCGAAAAACAATGCCCAACGAGCTTGACGTGCATTAAGTCGTTTGGCAGAACGGATGTACTCAAGGTTCTTATGGTCAGTCCAAACGACAAAAGGAACGGTCGCCCCCTCCAACCACTGTCGCCATTCGCCTAAGGCTAAGCGGATGGCGAGCAGTTCGCGGTTACCCACATCATAGTTGCGTTCCGATGGCGACAAGCGATGAGAAAAGTAAGCGCAAGGATGGACCTTATCGTCAGACTGGAAGCGCTGGGACAGAATGGCTCCCACGCCCACCTCTGAAGCGTCAACCTCGACAATGAATTGTTTAGTGACGTCAGGAGTAACAAGGATAGGGGCGGATGTAAAACGCTTCTTGAGGAGATCAAAAGCTCCCTGGGCGGAACCGGACCACTTAAAGCAAGACTTGACAGAAGTCAGAGCTGTGAGAGGGGCAGCCACTTGACCGAAATTACGAATGAAACGCCGATAGAAATTAGCGAAACCGAGAAAGCGCTGTAACTCGACACGTGACTTAGGAACGGGCCAATCGCTGACAGCCTGGACCTTAGCGGGATCCATCTGAATGCCTTCAGCAGACAGATAATCCTCGAGAGCCTTACGTTCGGGAGCCGACAGAGAGAATAGTCTACCCCGAGGGGGAGTGGTCCCCGGAAGGAGATCAATACAACAATCATACGACCGGTGAGGAGGAAGAGAGTTGGCTCTGGACCGACTGAAGACCGTGCGTAGATCATGATATTCCTCCGGCACTCCTGTCACATCACCAGGTTCCTCCTGAGTAGAGGGGACAGAAGAAACAGGAGGGATAGCAGACATTAAACACTTCACATGACAAGAAACGTTCCAGGATAGGATAGAATTACTAGACCAATTAATAGAAGGATTATGACATACTAACCAGGGATGACCCAAAACAACAGGTGTAACAGGTGAACGAAAAATCAAAAAAGAAATGGTCTCACTGTGGTTACCAGATACTGTGAGGGTTAAAGGTAGTGTCTCACATCTGATACTGGGGAGAGGACTACCATCTAAGGCGAACATGGGTGTGAGCCTCCCTAACTCTCTGAGAAGAATGTCATGTTTCCGAGCCCATGCTTCGTCCATAAAACAACCCTCAGCCCAAGAGTCTATCAAGGCACTGCAGGAAGCAGCCGACCCGGTCCAGCGTAGATGGACCGACAAGGTAGTACAGGATCTTGATGGAGAGACCTGAGTAGTAGCGCTCACCAGTAGCCCTCCGCTTACTGATGAGCTCTGGCCTTTAACTGGACATGACATGACAAAATGTCCAGCAGCACCGCAATAGAAGCAAAGGCGGTTGGTGATTCTCCGTTCCCTCTCCTTAGTCGAGATGTGAATACCTCCCAGCTGCATGGGTTCAGTCTCTGAGCCGATGAGAGAAGATGGTTGAGATGCGGAGAAGGGAAACCCCGTTAACGCGAGCTCTCTTCCACGAGCTCGGTGACGAAGATCTACCCGTCGTTCTATGCGGATGGCGAGTGCAATCAAAGAGTCCACGCTGGAAGGAACCTCCCGGGAGAGAATCTCATCCTTAACCTCAGCGTGGAGTCCCTCCAGAAAACGAGCGAGCAACGCCGGCTCGTTCCAGTCACTGGATGCAGCAAGAGTACGAAACTCTATAGAGTAATCCGTTATGGATCGATCACCTTGACATAGGAAAGCCAGACCCCTGGAAGCCTCCTTCCCAAAAACTGAACGATCAAAGACCCGTATCATCTCCTCCTTAAAGTTCTGATAAACGTTAGAACACTCAGCCCTTGCCTCCCAGATAGCTGTGCCCCACTCCCGAGCCCGACCAGTAAGGAGTGATATGACGTAAGCGATCCGAGCTCTCTCTCCAGAGTATGTGTTGGGCTGGAGAGAAAACACAATATCACACTGGGTGAGAAAGGAGCGACACTCAGTGGGCTGCCCAGAGTAACATGGTGGATTATTAACCCTAGGTTCCGGAGACTCGGAAGACCAGGAAGTAGCTGGTGGTACGAGACGAAGACTCTGAAACTGTCCTGAGAGATCGGAGACCTGAGCGGCCAGGGTCTCTACGGCATGACGAGCAGCAGACAATTCCTGCTCGTGTCTGCCGAGCATTGCCCCCTGGATCTTGACGGCAGTGTTGAGAGAATCCGTAGTCGCTGGGTCCATTCTTGGTCGGATTCTTCTGTTATGCTGATGAAGGAGGACCCAAAAGCGACGTAATAGAAACAGAGTCTTTATTCCATTCTTAAACAAACAATGATTCTCCTGGATCTTCTCAAAGGTAATTCCAACACAGGAAACTGAAAACCTCTTGTCAGGAGAGAGGAACGACTGGAGACGCGACCACAGACTGCAGGTCGCTTCAGGAGGACACAGACCGTAGCTGACATAGACACCTGCTCACACGCAGCATCTGACAAAGGCAAAAAACACGACAGGGCGCAACAAGGACACAGAACAGCAAACCTCAAACAAGAATCCGACAAAGACAGAAGCAGAAAACAGAGGGAGAAATAGGGACTCTAATCAGAGGGCAAAATAGGGGACAGGTGTGAAAGAGTAAATGAGGTCGTTAGGAGAATGAGAAACAGCTGGGAGCAAGAACGGAACGATAGAGAGAGAGAGCGGGAAAGGGAAAGAGGGAGGAGGAGAGAGAGGAATAGAAAGAGGGAAAGAACCTAATAAGACCAGCAGAGGGAAACACAGGGACAAGACATGATGATCAAAGACAAAACATGACATATTGATATTAGTAGGGATATTAGTAGGGATGTTAGTAGGGATGTTAGTAGGGATTTTAGTAGGGATGTTAGTAGCGATATTAGTAGGGATATTAGTAGGGATATTAGTAGGGATATTAGTAGGGATATTAGTAGGGATGTTAGTATGGATATTAGTAGGGATATTAGTAGGGATGTTAGTAGGGATATTAGTAGGGATATTAGTAGGGATATTAGTAGCGATATTAGTAGGGATATTAGTAGTGATATTAGTAGTGATATTAGTAGGGATATTAGTAGGGATATTAGTAGGGATATTAGTAGGGATATTAGTAGGGATATTAGTAGGGATATTAGTAGGGATATTGATATTAGTAGGGATATTAGTAGGGATGTTAGTAGGGATATTAGTAGGGATTTTAGTAGGGATGTTAGTAGCGATATTAGTAGGGATATTAGTAGGGATTTTAGTAGGGATATTAGTAGGGATATTAGTAGGGATGTTAGTAGGGATATTAGTAGGGATATTAGTAGGGATATTAGTTGGGATATTAGTAGGGATATTAGTAGGGATATTAGTAGGGATATTAGTAGGGATGTTAGTATGGATATTAGTAGGGATATTAGTAGGGATGTTAGTAGGGATATTAGTAGGGATATTAGTAGTGATATTAGTAGTGATATTAGTAGGGATATTAGTAGGGATATTAGTAGGGATATTAGTAGGGATATTAGTAGGGATATTAGTAGAGCTATTAGTAGGGATATTAGTAGGGATGTTAGTAAGGATATTAGTAGGGATGTTAGTAGGGATGTTAGTAGGGATGTTAGTAGGGATATTAGTAGGGATATTAGTAGGGATATTAGTAGGGATATTAGTAGGGATATTAGTAGGGATGTTAGTAGGGATATTAGTAGGGATATTAGTAGGGATATTGATATTAGTAGGGATATTAGTAGGGATATTAGTAAGGATGTTAGTAAGGATATTGATATTAGTAGGGATATTAGTAGGGATATTAGTAGGGATGTTAGTAGGGATATTAGTAGGGATATTAGTAGGGATATTAGTAAGGATATTGATATTAGTAGGGATGTTAGTAAGGATATTGATATTAGTAGGGATATTAGTAGGGATATTAGTAGGGATGTTAGTAGGGATATTAGTAAGGATGTTAGTAAGGATATTGATATTAGTAGGGATATTAGTAGGGATATTAGTAGGGATATTAGTAAGTATGTTAGTAGGGATATTAGTAGGGATTTTAGTAGGGATATTAGTAGGGATATTATTAGGGATATTAGTAGGGATATTAGCAGGGATTTTAGTAGGGATATTAGTAGGGATATTAGTAGGGATGTTAGTAGGGATATTAGTAGGGATGTTAGTAGGGATATTAGTAGGGATGTTAGTAGGGATATTAGTAGGGATATTAGTAGGGATGTTAGTAGGGATATTAGTAGGGATGTTAGTAGGGATGTTAGTAGGGATATTGATATTAGTAGGGATATTAGTAGGGATATTAGTAGGGATGTTAGTAGGGATATTAGTAAGGATGTTAGTAAGGATATTGATATTTGTAGGGATATTTGTAGGGATATTAGTAGGGATATTAGTAGGGATATTAGTAGGGATATTGGTAGGGATATTAGTAGGGATATTAGTAAGGAAGTTAGTAGCGATATTAGTAGGGATGTTAGTAGGGATATTAGTAGGGATGTTAGTAGGGATGTTAGTTGGGATGTTAGTAGGGATATTAGTAGGGATGTTAGTAGGGATGTTAGTAGGGATATTAGTAGGGATATTAGTAGAGATATTAGTAGGGATATTAGTAGGGATGTTAGTAGGGCTATTGATATTAGTAGGGATATTAGTAGGGATATTAGTAGGGATGTTAGTAGGGATATTAGTAGGGATATTAGTAGGGATATTGTTATTAGTAGGGATATTAGTAGGGATATTAGTAGGGATATTAGTAAGGATGTTAGTAAGGATATTGATATTAGTAGGGATATTAGTAGGGATATTAGTAGGGATGTTAGTAGGGATATTAGAAGGGATGTTAGTAGGGATATTAGTAGGGATATTAGTAAGGATATTGATTATAGTAGGGATGTTAGTAAGGATATTGATATTAGTAGGGATATTAATAGGGATATTAGTAGGGATATTAGTAGGGATGTTAGTAGGGATATTAGTAGGGATATTAGTAGGGATATTGATATTAGTAGGGATATTAGTAGGGATGTTAGTAGGGATATTAGTAAGGATGTTAGTAGGGATATTAGTAGGGATTTTAGTAGGGATATTAGTAGGGATATTATTAGGGATATTAGTAGGGATATTAGTAGGGATTTTAGTAGGGATATTAGTAGGGATATTAGTAGGGATGTTAGTAGGGATATTAGTAGGGATATTAGTAGGGATATTAGTAGGGATATTGATATTAGTAGGGATTTTAGTAGGGATATTAGTAGGGATATTAGTAGGGATATTAGTAGGGATATTAGTAGGGATATTAGTAGGGATATTAGTAGGGATATTGATATTAGTAGGGATATTAGTAGGGATATTAGTAGGTATATTAGTAGGGATATTAGTAGGGATATTGATATTAGTAGGGATATTAGTAGGGATGTTAGTAGGGATATTAGTAGGGATTTTAGTAGGGAAATTAGTAGGGATGTTAGTAGGGATATTAGTAGGGATATTAGTAGGGATATTGATATTAGTAGGGATATTAGTAGGGATTTTAGTAGGGATATTAGTAGGGATGTTAGTAGGGATGTTAGTAGGGATATTAGTAGGGATATTAGTAGGGATATTAGTAGAGATATTAGTAGGGATATTAGTAGGGATGTTAGTAGGGATATTGATATTAGTAGGGATATTAGTAGGGATATTAGTAGGGATGTTAGTAGGGATATTAGTAAGTATGTTAGTAAGGATATTGATATTAGTAGGGATATTAGTAGGGATATTAGTAGGGATGTTAGTAGGGATATTAGAAGGGATATTAGTAGGGATATTGATATTAGTAGGGATATTAGTAGGGATATTAGTAGGGATATTAGTAAGGATGTTAGTAAGGATATTGATATTAGTAGGGATATTAGTAGGGATATTAGTAGGGATGTTAGTAGGGATATTAGTAGGGATGTTAGTAGGGATATTAGTAGGGATATTAGTAGGGATATTAGTAAGGATATTGATATTAGTAGGGATATTAGTAGGGATAATAGTAGGGATTTTAGTAGGGATATTAGTAGGGATATTAGTAGGGATATTAGTAAGGATATTGATATTAGTAGGGATGTTAGTAGGGATAGGGATGTTAGTAGGGATGTAAGTAGGGATATTAGTATGGATATTAGTAAGGATATTGATATTAGTAGGGATATTAGTAAGGATATTAGTAGGTATGTTAGTAGGGATATTAGTAAGGATGTTAGTAAGGATATTGATATTAGTAGGGATATTAGTAGGGATATTAGTAGGGATATTAGTAAGGATGTTAGTAGGGATATTAGTAGGGATTTTAGTAGGGATATTAGTAGGGATATTATTAGGGATATTAGTAGGGATATTAGTAAGGATATTGATATTAGTAGGGATGTTAGTAGGGATGTTAGTAGGGATATTAGTATGGGTGTAAGTAGGGATATTTGTAGGGATATTAGTAGGGATATTAGTAGGGATGTTAGTAGGGATATTAGTAGGGATGTTAGTAGGGATATTAGTAGGGATATTAGTAGGGATATTAGTAGGGATGTTAGTAGGGATATTAGTAGGGATATTAGTAGGGATATTAGTAGGGATATTAGTAGGGATGTTAGTAGGGATGTTAGTAGGGATATTAGTAGGGATATTAGTAGGGATGTTAGTAGGGATATTAGCAGGGATATTAGTAGGGATATTAGTAGGGATATTAGTAGGGATGTTAGTAGGGATATTAGTAGGGATATTAGTAGGGATATTAGTAGGGATATTAGTAGGGCTATTAGTAGAGCTATTAGTAGGGATGTTAGTAGGGATATTAGTAGGGATGTTAGTAGGGATATTAGTAGGGATATTAGTAGGGATATTAGTAGGGATATTAGTAGGGATATTAGTAGAGATATTAGTAGGGATGTTAGTAGGGATATTAGTAGGGATGTTAGTAGGGATATTAGTAGGGATATTAGTATGGATATTAGTAGGGATATTAGTAGGGATGTTAGTAGGGATTTTAGTAGGGATGTCAGTAGGGATATCAGTAGGGATATCAGTAGGGATATCAGTAGGGATATCAGTAGGGATATCAGTAGGGATATCAGTAGGGATATCAGTAGGGATATCAGTAGGGATATCAGTAGGGATATCAGTAGGGATTTTAGTAGGGATGTTATAAGGGATGTTAGTAGGGATATTAGTAGGGATGTTAGTAGGGATATTAGTAGGGATATTAGTTGTGATTTTAGTAGGGATATTAGTAGGGATATTAGTAGGGATGTTAGTAGGGATATTAGTAAGGATATTGATATTAGTAGGGATATTAGTAGGGATATTAGTAGGGATATTAGTAGTGATATTATTAGGGATATTAGTAGGGATATTATTAGGGATATTAGTAAGGATATTGATATTAGTAGGGATGTTAGTAGGGATAGTGATGTTAGTAGGGATGTTAGTAGGGATATTAGTATGGATGTAAGTAGGGAAATTTGTAGGGATATTAGTAGGGATATTAGTAGGGATGTTAGTAGGGATATTAGTAGGGATGTTAGTGGGGATATTAGTAGGGATATTAGTAGGGATATTAGTAGGGATTTTAGTAGGGATGTTAGTAGGGATATTAGTAGGGATGTTAGTAGGGATATTAGTAGGGATATTAGTAGGGGTAATAGTAGGGATGTTAGTAGGGATATTAGTAGGGATATTAGTAGGGATATTGGTAGGGATGTTAGTAGGGATATTAGTAGGGATATTAGTAGGGATATTAGTAGGGATGTTAGTAGGGATATTAGTAGGGATGTTAGTAGGGATATTAGTAGGGATATTAGTAGGGATATTAGTAGGGATATTAGTATGGATGTTAGTAGGGATATTAGTAGGGATTTTAGTAGGGATGTTAGTAGGGATATTAGTAGGGATATTAGTAGGGTTATTAGAAGGGATATCAGTAGGGATATTAGTAGGGATATTAGTAGGGATGTTAGTAGGGATATTAGTAGGGATGTTAGTAGGGATATTAGTAGGGATATTAGTAGGGATATTAGTTGTGATTTTAGTAGGGATATTAGTAGGGATATTAGTAGGGATGTTAGTAAGGATATTAGTAAGGATATTGATATTAGTAGGGATATTAGTAGGGATATTAGTAGGGATATTAGTAGTGATATTAGTAGGGATATTAGTAGGGATATTAGTAGGGATATTAGTAGAGATATTAGTAGGGATGTTAGTAGGGATGTTAGTAGGGATATTAGTAGGGATATTAGTAGGGATATTAGTAGGGATATTAGTAAGGATATTGATATTAGTAGGGATATTAGTAGGGATATTAGTAGGGATGTTAGTAGGGATGTTAGTAGGGATATTAGTAGGGATGTTAGTAGGGATGTTAGTAGGGATGTTAGTAGGGATGTTAGTAGGGATGTTAGTAGGGATGTTAGTAGGGATATTAGTAGGGATATTAGTAGGGATATTAGTAGGGATATTAGTAGGGATTTTAGTAGGGATATTGATGTTAGTAGGGATATTAGTAGTGATATTAGTAGGGATATTAGTAGGGATGTTAGTAGGGATATTTGTAGGGATATTAGTAGGGATGTTAGTAGGGAGTTTGATATTAGTAGGGATATTAGTAGAGATATTAGTAGAGATATTAGTAGGGATATTGATATTAGTAGGGATATTAGTAGAGATGTTAGTAGAGATATTAGTAAGGATATTGATATTAGTAGGGATATTAGTAGAGATATTAGTAGAGATATTAGTTGGGATATTAGTTGGGATATTAGTAGGGATATTAGTAGGGATATTAGTTGGGATGTTAGTGGGGATATTAGTAGGGATAGGGATGTTAGTAGGGGTACTCTACACTTATAAGAAATGTTAAAACATTGTGTGAAAAATCCTCGCTTAGAAATGCGTTGCGAAATCAGTTGTCTATCCCATTCCATTCCTCTTTGTTTGTGTTGTTGATTGATTTTGTTCTCAGAACATTGCAATTTCCAGCCTTGATTTTGTTGACACTTTGCCATTTGAAGGCCATGATTATCATCAGTGCTTGGTCCATCAACAAGGAAGACTTTGTCTTTGGGCCATTGTGAATGAGTGCTTGGTTAGGCCCATGCAGCGTATCATCCCTAATTCACCGTCTGTCTGTTGGCCCACTGCTGGGAATCAGTGGACACTGTGGAGTGTCTAAAGCTGAAAGCAGTCCCTGAAAACAGATGGACAATCCTTTGGTAAAAGTCAAGGGTTTTGCGATTTGATTAATGCCAAACACGAAAAGAAGCTGTTGTAAGAACTGCTCAAATACCTGTTTCAATCTCTTCCCGCTGGGCAAATTCCCACGTCATTTCAATGTGGAAAATATTTGTTTGAGACCTTTATTCACCGACTCGAAAAGACAGCTAGAAGTTACTTGAATTCCCAATGTGTTATCACAATGCTTTCAACCATCTAAAAACACAACCAAATTCCAATGGAAAACGATGTCAGGTATTTTGTTTATATTTTAAAAACAGATTCATGTTTTATCACTGTGCTTCATCAAATAGCAGAATCTAATGACATGGATTGTAGTTGAGATTACATTAAAAGTACATGGTGCAAGTGATCAATGCTGTTCGAGATTCTGTGCAGATTATTATAGTAATTGTGAAGATCTTCACAGACCTGCAACTTTTGCATGCTATGTTGAACATGCACGCTTTCTATGATTCTATAAGACATTTATAGTTAGGTTACCGTAGGCTAACCTCAACATGCTACTCATTTTAAGGTTGAATAAATAGCGTTATTCCTACAATAATATAAAAATTATATCTAGCATTTAGTAGACACTTTTATATCCAACGTGACTTACAGTCATGCGTGCATACATTTTACATATGGGTGGTTCCCACTATGCTGGCATGACAAGCGCCATGCTCTACCGGCTGAGCTACAAAGAACTCGTTTCAAAGATAATCTTAACTTTATGCTATTTACGGTATAGTAATATTGAATAATGTTTGGTTGACAACGCAAACCAAACATTGTATCAACATTTAAAAGATATCTAATGCATCAATAGTTTCATCTGAGTCACTGGCTTTAGTGTGGTGCCATGACAACAACCTCTCCTTCAACGTCACCAAGACAAAGGAACTGATCGCGGATGACAGGAAATGGAGGGCCCAGCACGCCCCCCCCCCCCCCATCCACATCAATGGGGCTGTACTGGACCGGGTCGAGAGCTTCAAGTTCCTCTGTGTCCACATCCCTAAGGAATTAACATGGTCCACACACACTAAGACAGTCGTGAAGAGGGCAAGACAGAACCCGTTCCCCCTCAGGAGGCAGGACAGAACCCGTTCCCCCTCAGGAGGCAGGACATAACTCGTTCCCCCTCAGGAGGCAGGACAGAACCCGTTCCCCCTCAGGAGGCAGGACAGAACCCGTTCCCCCTCAGGAGGCTGAAAAGATTTGGCACGCGGCCCTCAGATCCTCAAAAAGTAATACAGCTACACCATCACCAGTTGGTATGACAACTGCACCGCCCTCGATCGCATGACGCTACAGAGGGTGGTGCGGACGGCCCAGTCCCTAACATCCAGGACCTCTATAATAGGTGGTGTCAGAGGAAGGCCCCCCAAAAATTCACCCAAGTCATAGACTGTTCTCTCTGCTACCGCACGGCAAGGCGGTGCCGGAGCGCCAAGTCTAGGACCAAAAGGCACCTGAACAGTTTCTACCCCCATGCCATAGGACTGCTGAACAGTTCATCAAATGGCTACTGTACGTACACTGACACTCCAGCACATACATAGACGCCCACAGACACAGACAGACACACACACACACACACACACACACACACACACACACACACACACACACACACACACACACACACACACACACACACACACACACACACACACACACACACACACACACACACACACACACACTACCATAGGCTCACACACACAAAACACACACACACACATTCATGTTGACGCCACAAACACACAAACATACACAGACTTTCACACTTTCCACATACACTGCTGCGACTGTATTTATTATCTATTCTGATTGCCTAGTCACTTTTACCCCTACCTACGTGTACGTTTTACCCCTGCACATCAACTCGGTACAGGTACGCCTCCTGTATATAGCCTCATTATTGTTATTTATTTTGTTGCTATTTCTATTTTCATTTGCCAATTTTCATACATTTTAACTCTGCGTTGTTGGTTAAGGGCTTGTCAGTAAGCATTTCATGGTAAAGTCTACACCCGTTGTAAACGGCGCATGTGACAAATACATTTTGATTTGAATGATTTGATTTGATCTGATTTAATTCTATTCTTTAACTTTCATGTCTGGTTTAGTTGGAGCCGTGAATCCAACATATCATTTGTTAACTTGTCGGCAAGTTAATAGGCTATTTTCTGTACTGCAAAAGTGTGTAGTTGTCAACCCAACCAAATATCAACATAAAAAAGGAGATGTATCTTCTGCTTGGATAGTTATATCTGTGTCACTGGCTTAGTCTGGATTTCATCCAGTTTGTTTACAAATTAATAATTAATATGTCGGATTCACGTCTCCATCTCAACCAAGAATCAAAGTTAAAGAGTAGGACTTAATCAAATCAAACTTTAAAATGCCTTCAAAATTTAATTTAATTTAATTTAGTCCAATTATTTAACTTTTGATTTTTGGTTGAGGTGGAGACGTGAACCCGACATATTAATTATTATTTTGAAGACAAAGTGGAATTAAATCCAGACTAAGTCAGTGACACAGATATAACTATCCAAGCAGAAGATACTACATCTCCTTCAAATGTTGATATTTGGTTGCGTTGACAACCAAACAAAATTCAATATCCAGTTAATCTCCAAATTAATAATTGATGTACTGGATTGCCCTCTCAAGCTCAACCCAAAATCAAATTTAAAGATTAAATTGAATCTAATAAAACGTTAAATGCATTTTAAATAATTTTTTTTTGATCTATTCCTATTCTTTCACTTAGATGTTTGGTTGAGATTTTGTGAATCCAACCTATTAATGATTAACTTTATAATCAACCAGAAGCTTAAAATCCTAGGCCTATATGTTATGTTTCTATTTAGTTGAGTCCTGGGGTTGATTTGAAACAATAGCTGTTGATGACTTTGCAAATGCCGTATAGATCTCTTATAATTGATGCTGTACGATTTATAGAGAGTATGCTTACATTTCCTTTGCTATGTTAATAAACCTACCTTTTGGAATGACTTCTATGGCAACGGTGAATATATGTAGTTATTACGAGATTTATTGATAATCATTCTCACGATAGCACATTGGTAGTAGTCGATGAGAAATATCAAAGCTAGGCTTAGTTTAAATCCCTGGATGGGTTATGAATAGCTGTAGATGGATCAACTCTTCAGTAGGAGGTTCTGCCTCAGCCTATTGGTTTTCTGATAGTGGATATACTGTACGTAACAATGATCTGACGTTGTTTCAAAGGAATAAACTCAACATATTTTATACAAGGTTTGTCTATGTTGAAAATCGATGACAACCATAATCCTGTGGGTGACATTTCAGCAGTTTACAGGATATCTCTTCTGTTATATATACACTGTGTACATGTGTTATCTTCCTGAATGTTAAGTTTAGTTTGTGGCCTGTTCTACTCCGATATTTTAAGGGGTTAAAGATAAAAGCTGTGGACATACTTTGATCATCTCTCTTTGTCATTAAAAAAATATATATTTCTTTCTTTCATTCTTTTTCTCCATAGGTATCCATAGCAGTCATGTACCAGTGCGTAAGTAAATCAACATTTAAATCAACATATATAATTTTCACCTCAGACTTCATCTTTTATAAAGACGTTATCGTTTTTGTCGATGCTCCCCAGAAATGGATTCTTTAAGAGATGACTGTGTCGTTTTTAGCCATGGGTCTCAGTGCTTGTTCCCCAAATAGTGTAGTTGAACATCCTTTAGCTAGATAGGCTTCTTGAGCCTCTCAAAATGTCTACTCACTCATGTTGCATGCAAGAAGTCATTCGTACTTTTAAAAAAAACTTTATTTAACTAGGCAAGTCAGTTAAGAACAAATTCTTATTTACAATGATGGCCTAGGAACAGTGGGTTAACTGCCTTGTTCAGGGGCAGAACGACAGATTTTTACCTTGTCAGCTCGGGGATTCAATCCAGCAACCTTTCGGTTACTAGTCCACTAGGCTACCTGCCGCCCCCTTGTAGATCCAAGTCCCTAAAGCACAAACCATTATCTATTACCATTATCATAGTTGGTATCAAAATGGAATATGAATCAAGATTCCGGAGTATTTTGGTGGATATTACACACACTGCTGCTACTCAGTGTCCTTGACTCTCTCTATGTAACAGTCATGCATGTTCACGCAACATCATTAGGACTGCCTTCAGTGAGATAGCTGTGCATGCTGTCTATGTGCATTTAATTAATCCAGGATGAACTATCTGATAGCATAAAATAACTGTCACTTATATGACCTCTCCCATCTTTACACAGATCGAGCTAATGCTTCATCTCTAGGTGTTGCAAACCGTAATCAAGGTAGGATAAAATTGAGGTTGATTTGATTCTTACTAAACTGAAATTCAAGAATTGAAATTGGGTAATGCTCTCCCTTTACACACTGTGAACTTTCTCGCGCTCTCTCTCTCTCTCTTTCACACACACACATTCTAATCCAGACGTCTGAAAAGTCCACATCATTAGGAGACATCCAATGATCACCTCTCTCTCTCTCTACCTCCTCTTTCTCTCCCTCTCTACCTCCTCTTTCTCTCTCTCTCTACCTCCTCTTTCTCTCTCTCTCTGTCTCTCTCTCTCTCTCTCTCTCTCTCTCTGTCTCTCTCCTCTCTCTCTCTCTGTCTCTCTCCTCTCTCTCTCTCTGTCTCTCTCCTCTCTCTCTCTACCTCTCTCTCTCTCTCTCTCTCTCTCTCTCTCTCTCTCTCTCTCTCTCTCTCTCTCTCTCTCTCACACCTCAACCTCTCCTCAGCTCTTAGATGCCTTTGATCAGGCCCTCTATCTTAATTACCCACAATTCTCTCCATGGGGGCTTCCCCTCTGCTATCCTCACTGAGAGGAGAGTATAGGAAAAGGAGAGAGAATAGAGAGAAGTGGGATGAGAGAGAGCGAAAGAGAGAGAGAGGGAGATTAAAGAGGATAAGAGAGGAGAGAGGAGAGAGAAGGAGAGGAAGTTGACAGAGGGAAGAGAGGAGAGAAGAGGAAAGAGGGAGAGGAAGAGAGAGAAAACAGAGAGAGTGAGAGAGGATAAGAAGAGTAGAGAGAGAAACAAAACAGAGAGAGGACAGGAGAGAGTAGAGTGAGTAGAGTGAGAGAGGACAAGGAGAGTAGGGTGAGAGAGGACAAGGAGAGTAGAGTGAGAGAGGACAAGGAGAGTAGAGTGAGAGAGGACAAGGAGAGTAGAGTGAGAGAGGACAAGGAGAGTAGAGTGAGAGAGGACAAGGAGAGTAGAGTGAGAGAGGACAAGGAGAGTAGAGTGAGAGACGACAAGGAGAGTAGAGTGAGAGAGGACAAGGAGAGTAGAGTGAGAGAGGACAAGGAGAGTAGAGTGAGAGAGGACAAGGAGAGTAGAGAGAGAGAGGACAAGGAGAGTAGAGTGAGAGAGGACAAGGAGAGTAGAGTGAGAGAGGACAAGGAAAAAAACACAGGATGAGTTTGAAAACAGAGAAAAAAACACAGGATGAGTTTGAAAACAGAGAAAAAAACACAGGATGAGTCTACTGTCAAAGGAACTGATAACTAACCCAAGATTTATAATCGCCGTTTTCCCCCCAATTGGAGCAAATGAAGCACATTGGGCAGAACAAGCAAGGTGGTGGGAATAACCAAGTACAAGTTATTGGTGTGTTTTGCATGTATTTGCATATCTCCCGATAGGTAACACCTAATCTGTGAATGTCCTATATTATTAAGAGATATAAGAAAGCTCAGGAAATATTAGTGCTTTTTTTGGACCCACAATTAACCCCTTATTTTGTTGTCACGAAACAACGCTCCAAACTTCGATTTGTTTGTATGGGCTACCTTCAGACGAATCCTGTGACGCTTGTGGGAGTCGTAGAGCAAAACAGAGAACGCCATTGTGTTCGTTAGAGCCGTATTAGTTTGTGGCTCAAACAGATATGGCCGTTACAGACTTCAGACAAGTTCTGTGACACTTTACGAGGGGTTTTGTCGGCCAAACTGTTCGACTTCAGACAAGTTCTGTGACACTTTATGAGGGGTTTTGTCGGCCAAACTGTTCGACTTCAGACAAGTTCTGTGACACTTTACGAGGGGTTTTGTCGGCCAAACTGTTCGACTTCAGACAAGTTCTGTGACACTTTACGAGGGGTTTTGTCGGCCAAACTGTTCGACTTCAAACAAGTTCTGTGACACTTTACGAGGGGTTTTGTCGGCCAAACTGTTCGACTTCAGACAAGTTCTGTGACACTTTACCGGGGTTTTGTCGGCCAAACTGTTCGACTTCAGGCAAGTTCTGTGACACTTTACGAGGGGTTTTGTCGGCCAAACTGTTCGGACGCAACAGATGTTTTCGTGAGAAGACCGATTTTCATGGTGTATGATGGTCTGACAAACAACACTGTAGCTTATCCACCTTCCACCGTAGATGCGGAAGGCCGACATAGGCGGATGTGGTGGATTGAGACCGGTGGCGGTCGGTGCCGTTTAAGAAAAGGATGGATAATAATTTTTTATGAGCATGGCCTTATTTCTATTACAGCATGTTGGATGACTGTCATTCATATTCCATTCACCCAGCTCAATGTAACAGCGATAGGTTTAGGTTACTGGCATTCATATTCAATTCTCCCAGTTCAATGTAACAGCGATAGGTTTAGGTTACTACGTATTAGTAACATTTTCCCTACACCCATCATGAAGTTGCTACAACCTAGTCTATAAATGAAAGTTTACTACGTAGGTGCACAGGTCAAGAGAAACATTTGACGAATCAAGTGCCATTCAATACACTCTTGCCTGTGTCTAGCTGATCTAGGGTGTAATCATTAGTCCAAACAGTTGCAAATGAGAGTTTCTATTGGACAATGCATGATCACTTTGCTCGTTAATTCCTTCTCGCATCTACGCGCTCTCCTTCTCTCAACCTTTCCCTTTGCTTGTGTGCTTCAGTGCACAACACTGCAGAACAGCTGCACAACAGCTGTCTGTGACCAGGCGAAAACGTTTCCAAGCAAAACCCTTCGTATCATAACTGCTAACTGCTACACACAGCCTACATCATTATTACCACATTAGCTAATGTCAAGTCAACATAGCTATTATAACTAACGCGTTTGTAAACCCACTACAATCATGAAGTACAGTGTGCAGTTAGTAAGCAGTTTAGCAGGTACACCGGCGAGAATCCGTTGTCAATACATAAATAAAACCAAAAACTTACCTTGGAAAAGTTCCAGTGTTGGATAGCCATAGCCAGCTAGCTAACATGGCATCCCTCTCTGTTTGAGCCGGGTGTTTGAGCTAAACGACTGAATAACTGAATAAACATATAAACGCAACATGAAACCATTTCAAAGTTACAGTTCATAAGGAAATCAGTCGATTGAAATAAATTCATTAGGCCCTAATCTATGGATTTCACATGACTGGGAATACAGAAATGCATCTGTTGGTCACAGATACCTTAAAAGAAAGGTTTGGGCGTGGGATCAGAAAACCAGTCAGTACCTGGTGTGACCACCATTTGTCTCATGCAACACATCTCCTTCACATAGAGTTGATCAGGCTGTTGATTGTGGCCTGTGGAATGTTGTCCCCCTCCTCTTCAATGGCTGTACGAAGTTGCTGGATTTTGGCAGGAACTGGAACACACTGTCGTACACGTCGATCCAGAGCATCCCAAACATGCTCAATGGGTGACATGTCTGGTGAGTATGCAGGCCGTGGAAGAACTGGGATATTTTCAGCTTCCAGGAATTGTGTACAGATCCTTGCAACATGGGGCAGTGCAATATCATGCTGAAACATGAGGTGATGGTGTCGGATGAATGGCACGACAATGGGCCTCAGGATCTCGTCATGGTATCCCTATGCATTCAAATTGCTATCGATAAAATGCAATTGTGTTTGTTGTCCGTAGCTTATGCCTTCCCCATACCATAACCCCACCGACACCATGGGGCACTCTGTTCACAATGTTGACATTAGCAAACCACTCGCCTACACAATGCCATACTGCCCGGTACAGTTGAAACCGGGATTCATCCATGAAGAGCCCACTTCTCCAGCCTGCCAGTGGCCATCGAAGGTGAACATTTGCCCATTGAAATTCTTTGGGTTGTGCAAATCCACAGTCTCAGACCATCCCGCAGGTGAAGAAGCCAGATGTGGCAGTCCTGAGCTAGCGTGGTTACATGTGGTCTGTGGTTGGGAGGCCGGTTGGGCGTACTGACAAATTTTCTAAAACAACGTTGGAGTTGGCTTATGATAGAGAAATTAACATTTAATTATCTGGCAACAGCTCTGGTGGAAATTCCTGCAGTTAGCAATTGCACTTTCCCTCAAAACTTTAAACATCTGTGTCATTGCGTTGTGTGACAAAACTGTACATTTTATTATGCATTTTATTGTCCCCAGCACAAGGTGCACCTGTGTAATTATCGTGCTGTTTAATCAGCTTCTTAATAAACAAATTTGTGCACCACATTTTTTGAGAAATAAGCTTTTTGTGCGTATCTTTTATTTCAGCTCATAAAACACTTTACATGTTATATATTTAATATAGTTTCATCTAAAAATGATAACTTTTTAACGTTTCACTATTTTTAGTTTCATGAAATTTACTGTGGAGGATGGTCCTCCCCTTCCTCCTCTGAGGAGCCTCCTCTGATTGAGACGCACCCCATGCAAAGAAACGGATGTCTCCAGTGTAAACGGATGGATTTTCATGGGGATTTTTTTATCAGGTTAATTAGATTGACGCACGGGTGCGTCAATAGACTCTTAATTAAACAACGCAATTTAAAAACAAAACTTTGGCAAAGGGTCAAGTCTAGAGAACTTAATGCACTCTGTCCGTAACATATTTTACTTTTGGGAACACTGTATTGAGATCGAATGTTTCAATCCAAATGTTAGTAATTACTGTCTTGTCTCATCGCTACAACTCCCGTACGGGCTCGGGAGAGACAAAGGTCGAAAGCCATTCGTCCTCCGAAACACAACCCAACCAAGCCGCACTGCTTCTTAACACAGTGCGCCTCCAACCCGGAAGCCAGCCGCACCAATGTGTCGGAGGCAACAACATACACCTGGCGACCTGGTCAGCGTGCACTGCGCCCGGACCGCCACAGGAATCGCTAGTCCGCGATGAGACAAGGATATCGGCCAGGACGACGCTGGGCCAA